>NC_135216.1:26175403-26178624 GCF_052324685.1 Brachyhypopomus gauderio
ATGTCAAAATGGGGACAGTATCATACCAGACTCCAGCATGTCAAAATGGGGACAGTATCATACCAGACACCAGCATGTCAAAATGGGGACAGTATCATACCAGACACCAGCATGTCAAAATGGGGACAGTATCATACCAGACTCCAGCATGTCAAAATGGGGACAGTATCATACCAGACACCAGCATGTCAAAATGGGGACAGTATCATACCAGACACCAGCATGTCAAAAAGGGGACAGTATCATACCAGACACCAGCATGTCAAAATGGGGACAGTATCATACCAGACACCAGCATGTCAAAATGGGGACAGTATCATACCAGACTCCAGCATGTCAAAATGGGGACAGTATCATACCAGACACCAGCATGTTAAAATGGGGACAGTATCATACCAGACACCAGCATGTCAAAATGGGGACGGTATCATACCAGACACCAGCATGTCAAAATGGGGACAGTATCATACCAGACACCAGCATGTTAAAATGGGGACAGTATCATACCAGACTCCAGCATGTCAAAATGGGGACAGTATCATACCAGACACCAGCATGTCAAAATGGGGACGGTATCATACCAGACTCCCGCCACCAGACAGGGCGCCAAGTCAAAGAAGACATCAACACATTAAACTTTAAACCACATTAAACCAAATCAAACCAGATACCAGCACATCAAACTGGGCAGATAATCAAATCAGACAAGGCCACATCAAATTGACCTCCTTCAAATCCACCTGATTACAGATGGACCAAAGAAGCAAAAGGACTGAAATGCCACTCCAATGAAGTGTGTGTGTGTGTGTGTGTGTGTGTGTGTGTGTGTGTGTGTGTGTGTGTGTGTGTGTGTGTGTGTGTGTAGGATTTTAAACACGGTACTGAGAGATTGTAATTCTAAATCATAGACAAAACAAGTGCTCATTTAAATATACAGTGTACATAAATAATCTTAAATAAACTTCAATAATAAACTCTTCTATCAAGAAACACTGGCAACAATAGTGAACAATTCCACAGATATTTCCCATGATTCATTTCTTTAACTGGTAACATATTGCAACTTGTCCATTCCCGGCACTGGATACCTCACTCATCTCTGTCACCTTTTTAATAACTTCCAGAGGACATCAATGTCTGACCAAAGAATATATTCTTCTTCATATACTGTGCTGTCACGGACATATTTCATCTCTCCTTTAAGGAAAGGGTATGTAGTCTTTATTAGCAGACTCAAATATCTCTCATAGCACCCAGCACCCACAGAGAAGAAACTGGAAAATGGACTTTGTTGTAATATACCTTATGCAGTATATATATATATATATATATATATATATATATATATATATATATATATATATATATATATATATATATATATATATATGTCAATTCCAGGTGCCGCGATTAAAAGTCCTCACCAGGATTTTGCTCAAGCTTGCTAGATTTTCTAGCAATCCAGGTAAAATTAGTGGAATCAACACAATCCAGGAAGCCTGAGCAAAATCCTGGTGAGGACTTTTAATTGCGGCACCTGGAATTGACAGCACTAATATATATATATATATATATATATATATATATATATATATATATATATATATATATATATATATATATATATATATATATATATAATAAATAATCAAAAGGCTAAATTTTTTTTTTCAAAAGGCTAAACTATTTTGTCTAAAATTCCTGTATTTTTATTTAAAAATAAATTTTAAAAATTATATAAATAATTTTATTTGCACATTGGAAAAAATTTGTAGGTAACCGTACACAATGTTTATGCTTTTGTAACTGTATATTTCATTTGCAAACAGGACTTACCCAGGAATAGTTTATGAAATGAAGGAGAATGATGAGAGTGATGGATCTCCACAACACCACCCATCACACCACTACATCCACAACACCACCCACCATGTCCACAACACCACCCACCATGTCCACAACACCACCCACCACACCACTACATCCACAACACCACCCACCATGTCCACAACACCACCCACTACATTCACAACACCACCCACTACATCTACAACACCAGCCGCTATGACACTGTACACCACCCACTACATCCACAACACCACCCACTACATCCACAACACCACCCACTACATCCACAAAACCACCCACTACGTCACTGCACATCACCCACTACCTCCACAACACTAATCACTATGTCCACAACACCACCCACTACATCCACAACACCACCCACTACATCCACAACACCAGCCACTACCACACTGCACATAGGTTGTGGGTTTTTCTTTATTCCAAGGCATGGCGTCCTCTGAGCTGTGTGGGTGTGTGTGCCAGAAATGCGGACTGCACAGACATCTGGTGTTCCTGTAATGGGAGAGCTGTGTGGTGCTTTGTGGTCCAGGGGACAGATGCACCCGACAGCGTTTAGAACAGAACTGCGGAGGCGGGCCCAGTTTTAATGTGGGCTTTGTGGATTTGACAAGAAGGCAATGGATGGGTTAGCATCATGCATTGTTTGGCTGTGGAAGAAAAGTAGCCAATAGCGGGGAGAAATATCAATGACATGCAATATTGCGTGGTTCCACAAGAGGGCGATAATTACATTATATTATTATAGAACGCATTCTTGCAAGGTTTCACCAAGAATTCCATTCATGCATCTTGTATGGCGTTTAAACAAGACGCCACTGTAACCAACCAACATACCTAGGAGACCCCGGATGAACTAAATGGATTTATTGACGACAGCAGCTAGTGGTGTGGGCACGCAGAAAACACACACACACTCACGCTGACACACACACACACACACACACACACACACACACACACACACACACACACACACACACACACACACACACACACACACACACACGCAAGCACAGCATGCATCCAAAAGAGATCCTTGCTGGGGGTGGCACCCTGATGGGGACGAGTGGTAGTAAATGTCAGGTAGTGTTTGTGGATGAAAGTGGCCAAAACGAAAGCGCAGTGGCTGTACGTGGTCCCAGGAGGCAGCGCCCGGCAACCAGCGGCTCTCTGAGGCCACGCTGGGAGGGATGCCCCTCCAGCACACATGAAAGCACATTCCCCCCCTCCACATTTAGAAACAACCAGTCCTCAGGCAGTCCAGCTGCTGTGTGTGTGTGTGTGTGTGTGTGTGTGTGTGGTGTGTGTGTGTGTGAGAGAGAGAGAGAGAGAGAGAGAGAGAGAGAACT
>NC_135216.1:26179124-26196624 GCF_052324685.1 Brachyhypopomus gauderio
TGGAGTCACTTATTTGCCCCGAATCAATTCTGCGTGATTGACAGCTTAAGCGAAACACAATATGCGCGCGCTCATTTAACGGAAATAGCCACAAGATGAAAGAAAAGTCGAACTATGTGTGTGTCATGAAGAAATTAACTTTTCATCACCGTTACAAAACTTAGAATGATAACGACCAGAAACGTTTTATAAAAGTAATTCTATCAAAACAAATACATATAAAAAATAAAATAAAACTAAAAAGTATAAGAATGGAACAGCTACACAAAACATCCTATGAACGGTTAGAACATTTGGTTAAAATCAATATAAGATCACTAAAGTATGAGTAGAGATCAAATCTACAATTGGTTGAGAACGGTTTTGTGGTTTAGTCAAGAAATTAAAGCTCTTAAAATACATTAACTTCAGAAAAAGTATTTTAAAATGTATTAAAAATTGTATTACTAATATATTTTTGTCAGTCACAGAAAGCAAAAAAAGCATGTTTCAAGTTCTATAACATAGGAGGATAAAGTGGTTTGGAGCAGAAATGAGTCGGGAGCTCATCCGTTAGCCGCTTGGTGAAGCGGTGAGAGTCTGGTGCTCCAGTAGGAAGAGGGCCGGCTCCTCTCATCAGTCCAGCGCTCCAGGAGGACAGTAGATGTCTCACAGGAGACGTCAGTCCAGGGTGATGTTGACCGATGCGAGAGCATCCACAGCCCAGCCGGGGTACTGCTGACGTGAGGGGAACATCCTCTTCATGAAGCTGGCCACGAACTCAGGGAAACGCTGCTCTATGATACTCTCACGCACCGAACGCATCAGGGTCAGCTGAGAGAGAGAGAGAGAGAGAGAGAGAGAGAGAGAGAGAGAGAGAGAGAGAGAGAGAGAGAGAGAGAGAGAGAGAGAGAGAGAGAGAGAGAGAGAGATTTACTGTAGACGGCCTGGCCGATGCATGAGAGCTAACCAGGTAAAGGACAACACTTCTAGAGAACAAATGTACGCTGCCATGGACTTAGGGCTGTGTGATATATCGTTTTCTCATTTGTATCACGATACCAAGCCATCTGACGAATCACAGAATGCTTTGCTGTGTGACGTGAGCATGTCTGGTGCATATGATTGTCCTGTGGCCATTGATCATGGCCAAATAAACCAAGATTATGTTAGTCTAAATGGAACAGGCCAGCTCTACTAAGTGATTATCTGGCAAATTACAATATTAATGGAAGATCAACACATTAACTTGATGCCAACTTACAAAAAACTTGATCAAGTGTCCTAACATATATAACAAATGATTATATATACCCAAGAAGAGAAACGGTAAAAAGTAGGATGGGCTCCCCACATGAACAGGTGCAGCCAGTACCTGGTAGGAGATGTTGTGGATGGTGATGTGGTGCATGGCTGCGGTGTCGCTCTTGAAGAGGGCGTGCAGATACGCCCGGCTGTGTCTGCCGGGTTTCAGAGGGGGCAAGCCAAGCAATTTTCTTTTAATCACGGTGAAAGAGAAATTCAGCAAGAAACCGTTTTGCCTACAATCTCCACCAAATCTCACCAACAAACTGCAAAAGGACCTTCAACAGATAACCTCTAGAGCAGCTCTTCTATGCTATTTTTTTTGTTCGGGTCTCAGCTTAGCCTGTGTCTGGGAAAACCACACGATGTGCTGAAGGATGAAAGCCGTGAGAGAGCACTCGCGGATGAAGACCAAACGCCCCGGTGGTCACACCTCTTGCACGTGGCACACTGGCAGTCAGGGTCAATGGGCTGGAAGTCCTTGGCGTACTGCTTCTGTTTGATCTGCAGCGAGCCCCAGGGGACCAGAGCTGAGCCAAACCTCTGTGACAAACAGATGACAAGAGGAGACTGATCACATGCATGAGTAAGCACAAGGGACTGCATCAAAAAAGGCTCTTCAGAATAGTAGAACAGCCTTTAGAATAGTAAAACAATATTCGGAATAGTAGAATAGCCTTTGGAATAGTACAACAGTCTTCGGAATAGTACAACAGTCTTCGGAATAGTACAACAGTCTTCGGAATAGTACAACAGTCTTCGGAATAGTACAACAGCCTTTAGAATAGTAAAACAATATTCGGAATAGTAGAACAGTCTTCAGAATAGTAGAACAGTCTTCAGAATAGTAAAACAGTCTTCAGAATAGTAGAACAGTCTTCAGAATAGTAGAACAGTCTTCAGAATAGTAGAACAGTCTTCAGAATAGTAGAACAGTCTTCAGAATAGTAGAACAGTCTTCGGAATAGTAGAACAGTCTTCAGAATAGTAGAACAGTCTTCAGAATAGTAGAACAGTCTTCGGAATAGTAGAACAGTCTTCGGAATAGTAGAACAGTCTTCGGAATAGTAGAACAGTCTTCAGAATAGTAGAACAGTCTTCAGAATAGTAGAACAGTCTTCAGAATAGTAGAACAGCCTTTAGAATAGTAGAACAGTCTTCGGAATAGTAGAACACGTACGGCAGTTCGAGTGGGGAAGACGCAGTCAAACATGTCACAGCCCAGGGCGACGCACACGACCAGGTCCACCGCATAGCTGCACAACACAGAACCATCAGCAACGTTAACACGCCACCAAGCTACTGCAAGATCAGCTCTACTCACATGGAGTAGCCAGCGACCACTGAACCTACTCAGTGTGCTTGCAGCTTACAGTTGTTTATGTACTAAATATTCGTCTACAATGCCAATGGCAACAATTACAAGCAAACAGTTGAGATCATGTTAACTGGTTTAATGTTAGCCATTCTAGCATTTATGATCAAACTGTTCCTTTATGATACGTGTGAGTGCAAATAGGTAATTTCATAATAACTACTGTAAGACACTGGTGCCACGCCCTGTATCTTACAGGGCACACAAGACCCCACAGG
Source organism: Brachyhypopomus gauderio (assembly GCF_052324685.1). Classification (NCBI taxonomy): domain Eukaryota; kingdom Metazoa; phylum Chordata; class Actinopteri; order Gymnotiformes; family Hypopomidae; genus Brachyhypopomus; species Brachyhypopomus gauderio. The sequence goes on from NC_135216.1 coordinate 26,182,002, forward strand.
TGAAACAGGACACTTATTAACATGTAGCAATAACGTGACACGCATGAACATGGCTGGAGGTTTTACCCAACTCCCATGAGGTAGCGAGGTTTCCCTCTGGGGAGGTGGTCTGTGCTCAGAGTCACCATCTTCCAGAAATCATCCTTCTCCTCTCCCCCACTCAGGCCGCCAATGGCAAAACCGGCCACGTCTCGTTTCATCATCTCTAACAGGTGAAGACCACAGACATTAACACTAGTCCACAGAAACAATTGTTCAGACAGGACGAGGTGTTAAAAAGAAAGAAATAGAAATGTTTTTAAAATCACAGCAAGATAGCTTTTGAAAGCAGCAGCACTTCAATCGATATTGAAAAAGCAACAGAATGCATAATTACCCACTGGCAGTAAATGCCCTTTTGATGGGCTAGCACCCCCCCCCCCCCCCCCCCCCCCCCCCAATACGGTGTTATTTTAATGACTTCAGATTGCGGCGGGGTTCTGGTACCGTCTAAACACGCCTTGCGCAGCTCTGCGTTTAGGCCGCCCTGGATAATGGCGAACAGGTTCTGCCGGTGAGGGTTCCGATTGGCCGCAGCACACCGGTCCAGCCAGCGAATAGAACGGCGCATGGCTTCCTCAACCCTCGGACCCGTCACTGTGCTACTGACCACATCGTCCAGCTGCATCATGATATCCGAGCCTGGACAAGTGCCACGAAGAAAACACGCACTCGAGCAACGGGTCGGACATTAATTCACACCTGACGGTGGAAGCGAGAGATTTGAAACATGCTTTTCTAAAATGCTAATGTCAAAAATAGTGAATTAAAGGTGATGCAACTAGCATTCATTAAAGATCTGCAAAGCTGACGCGGGATTGCTTTGACCAAGTGTGCTGAGCGTAAGCCAATAGAGAGGTGATCTATGTGGGCGGAGCTTGTACCGAGGCTGTTCTGTATGGTGATGGACTGCTCAGGGGTGAGCAGTATCTCCCTGCCGTCATAAGGAGAGCGGAACTTAACTCCTTCCTCCGTCACCTCGGACAGCTCCACCAGGGACACCATCTGAAAACCTCCACTGTCCTGGCCGGAGCATGTGAAAAAAATGGCACAGGAGTTTAACATTCCATTTAATTGGTGGAAAAAAGGATCCTTTCATTTCAATTGGCAGGATCAACGGGATCGAATGGCTTAAACTTTTGAATCAGGATGAAAAAAATTGATCCTTTTTTTATAGGTTTTTAAAAACACTCTTTATAACAGAACGCTGCCATGTCCAAACTTGCATGCCACCACTCAAGGATGATATGTGGCACATCTAACATACACATCTAGGTCCTAATAACATTTTTATTAGGGTTACACAATCAAGGCAGAAAAATGACCTTACCGTCAGAAGGTTTCTTTTCCAGTTCATGAAACCGTGTAAGCCATTGGTTTTTTCAATCAACTCTGGACCCTGAAAAACATAGACACTAAACTTAAAGGAGTAGACAAAAAACGGACCTACTCATAACTCACAAGCATAACTTGGGGTTCGTGTTGGTGTGGTTCCTCACGTACCGGTCGCATGCCCAGATGGTAGGTGTTACCAAGACATATTTGACAGCCCAGGTCCTCCAGTTGGTCCACAGTGACTCCTTTCAGAGTCCCCTGGGTGCCTACCGGCATGAACACCGGCGTATTAACAACGCCGTGAGGAAGTGTAAGAATACATGCTCGTGCCTTGCTCACCGGACACTCCGCTAAAACGCGAAGCGCCAGCGGAGCGGCGGATGCGATCGATTTAGCAGCAGCCATATCAGATGGGAGATGATCGCATGTGGCGCCCTCCGCTACGGGCGCCGCCATTTTGAAAGTCTTGTTGACGGTGACGCCACGTGAATTATACCAGGAAGTATTTTTTAAAAAAGCTTTTTGGAGTAGGCTTGAAATATAAATAAAAATATATTTGATTGCAGTCAAGAAACGTTGCAGTCGAATGTCGTTATTGACATCAAGGGACATGGAAACAGAAAAATTAGTAAAAAAAAAAAAAAAAACTTGAACATTTAACAACACTTCTCAACGGAGGAATTATTTATAAGGATATAAATACGTTTGTACATGTATCTCGGTGGCCTATATTGATTCTTCCACCAAAACGTTTACGAAATAAGTTCATAAAACATAAGAAAACATGTGTTTTGTGTGCCACTGTATTTACTTTTATTTCTAATAGGAACGTAGCTTCCTACGTCGACAGTGCGCTGCGCTGATAAATGATTGACACGTCATTTAACCAATCGCATTGCACACGCCTTCTTCAGTTGAAACTCCGAACGAGGAGCAATCCAATCAACGTCCGAAATGTACCGGGGAAACGGCCGGAAGGACCAATGAGCGTCCAGGCTCTCAATTGACAGGAGGCGGGACCGAAGTCACCGGTGGAGGTCGGTGTCGCCTGACCGGATGGTTGCTGGAAGTTTTGTTTTGTGAGTTTTAACGCCGATTGACTGCAGATAAATCGACCGATTTCAATGTTTACGCCGTAACGCGTGTCGCCAGCCAACAGCCCTCGAGGGTCCTCGAGTTATTTAGGTGCTTTTCCAGTGGCGGACCGATGAGTGAAACTGTTTGAAGGGAGGAACTCAACACTTGGAAGTAACCCGAGCACCTCGCGTCCCTGCGTCGGGAGAGAGAGAGGTCGCACTCCGCCATGGGGAACCGGGGGATGGAGGAGCTGATCCCCCTGATCAATAAACTTCAAGACGCCTTCAGTTCCATCGGCCAAAGCTGCAACTTGGACTTGCCGCAGATCGCCGTGGTGGGCGGACAGAGCGCCGGAAAGAGCTCGGTGTTGGAAAATTTCGTCGGCAGGTTTGTCCATTATTAAATACCAACTTCACGACTAATAATTCTGAACTATATTCACTAAAGCAGCTCGCCAAACCACTCCCTGACGGCCGTTTTCAACTTTATGAAATCATACGCGCCACCCCAATTACGTCTGAACTGTATTTTTTGCTGCCGTTGGCTTGATCGATCCTCAAGGACCTCGCCATGCACAGACGCGAGTTACGCGGTTGGCGTAAGCAGATGCGCGCTCGCAGACGCGAGTTACGCGGTTGGCGTAAGCGGATGCGCGCTCACGGACGTGAGTTACGCGGTTGGCGTAAGCGGATGCGCGCTCACGGACGTGAGTTACGCGGTTGGCGTAAGCGGACGCGCGCTCACAGCGGCGGTGATGAAATGGGGTTCGAGGCGGCCGAGCGTGAAATGGGGAAGCAGACCGTGAACGACAGAATGAGTGTGAAGGAAACTGGAGGTGGCCTGCTGCTGGCCTCGAAAGTGCTGGCTTAGTAACAAAATACGGAAGTGGAATCTGATGCTGACTTGATTATGATTAATCAAGTTTATTAATTTAGATTAATTATCTCTTTCTAAGTGGCATATGATCTTTATAACCCTAGTATCCTACTACTGGAATTTGTAGCTGCTTCACAGACTGTATAAATGTGGTTTTAAGTTGTAACATTTCCGCCCCCGTTCTGTGTAGCGCTTGGTTGATTTACAGCAAATGTTGGTCATATTAAGTAGAGATTATTTAAATTTTGTAACAATTCAACAAGAATCTATTGTGAGTACAGGTAGTTTACATTACGATACATTTTTGGAGGCTTTCAAAACTGAAAGACTCTGACTGTTGTTTCATATATTCATGGGAGACTCATGAATATTGTTTCATATATTCATGCATTTGTGACTCTCACATAAACGTGTTTGTCAGCCCGCCTTCCTAAAGAATTACGGCAGAGTCCGAGGGCACTGCATGTGCGCCTGACCTTCGTCGTCTAACAGGTGAACGCTGTGGGCTCGACCTTCGTTTGTGAGGACCACGCCCAGACGAGACGGCAGTGGCTGCCACAATCTCAATAAAGAGCAGCTGATTCACTCCTGGCCTTTCCAACCAACCATGATTTCTTGGAGAGGGGGCAGGAGGTCAGGCTGACGCACGAGTGTTACCATGACTGCCTCCAGGGGCCCCTTGCCTTCCAGCAGTCATTTCCTATCTTGTTTTCATCTGTACATCTGCGCTGTCTGAAGATTTTCCAGATGATAATGATGATGAATTTTGTGACTATTTCTGCAAGGGGTCTGGGACTCGCAAATGATTTGGCCTCTTTTGGTTTTAAAACGTGCCATTTCTCCAAGGTAAAGCATTAGATCACAGAACTTGGTCATCCTTCCTGCCTTTAAGTGGTGATTATCAGCTATTGTACACTTTGCCATTAAAGCCCAGGCGTGGGAGAGGGGGGGGGGGGGGGGGGGATCATCGCATGGCCAGTGGCTTCAAATGCAGCCTGCTAAGCAGGTTTAGCTTTTTGTGTCTTTTGAACAACTGCGAGAGAGGCACGCCCCATGTACGCTGGCATGTTTAACCTACATGCCTTCCCGCATGCCAAGGGTAAAGCTGGGAACTGCCTGGTGCACGTGCTGTCAATATAGGCCACAGAGCTTAGAGTTTGCATGTGAATGCATGCAAAACTTCAAAAACAAGTCTTCAAGCTTCATACTAGACATTCTGGTAAGCAGGTCCTTGTGGGTGGGGAGTGGGTGTGCATGACAAAACCCTGAAAAATTTGAGACATGCATTTGAATGAGCATGCAGCATCCCAACTCCAGGTATAAGCAGACGCAACATCTCTTCCCAGCAGAGAGATCTTCACAGATCACCAGTAGGCACCAGCTGAAAGCCTGAATTTCCAAATCCCAATGGGCCACTTTCTTTCCCTACGAGTGAGTGAGAAGAACCGGTGACTTTTGTTTTTGTTTTTGCATCTCTCCTGTGCAAGGAGGAGTAATGTAGATAAATACTGTAACTCAACGTGTAAATACTCTGTTGTGTTAGTTTTGTAGGTGGTCCTCTGTTGGTTTCTTTTGTTTTCAAAGGGTGCCATTTCAGTGCGGGCGGTCTTTGTTCGTGAGTCATCTTGCGCTCTCATTCACCTCTCTGTCCTGCGGAGAGTGTGATCACAGCCTCAGAAAACACCAGTAAAGGCCGTTTCCTTCTCGAACACAGCCTGCATGGTTTGGATGAGAAGCAAAGCAAAATAAACAAACACAACCCTAAACCCAAACGCATCTGGGCACAGTTTGGTCTCCATCCAGTTTCAAACCGTTTATTAGACTACAGAATTGGGACCCGGAACAACACAGGCTTTTTCTTGTTCTTTTTTCTCACGTGTTAAAAGATGTTTCATCTTCTTCCCCTCTCACGACGGCCGGCATCTGAAAGGGTTTGGAGAACGCAGCGGTAGCTAGCAGCCTTGGCCGTTAGCTTTACGCGGCCGTCAGCTTTACACAGCCGTTAACTTTACGCCGCCGTAAACTTTACGCGGTCGTTAACTTTACGTGGCCTTTACACAGTTAGCTGATTGTTCCTCCACCAGCGATGGCCATGGTAGCGTTTGATTTCATATGACGCACTGTAGTTTTTGTTCACAGGGAACATACGTACACACACACCTCGCACAAGTAACAATGGTGTGAGGGACAGAGTACTGGTTGTGATGGCAGCGTCGTGTTCTCTGAGGAGGAGCTGTGTGTGCAAGTGTGTCACCATTATTCTGATTTCTGTTGCTAGGCTTTCTCTCCGACACACAAACCTGGTTACGGCTGCTCACTTTAATGGAACTGTCCAACTGTTATTGAAATCACTTATCACATTGGTGTGAGGATCTCCATACTTCATACAAGTTGAGCACAGAATCACATTGGGGAGATATTATCCCATACCATATCGGTGGCATTTTGACATTTTGATCAGATGGGGTTTGCTTCATGGTTTTGAGATCAGTTTGCGGTTTAAATCGGTTTTATTCTTATTCTTTAGTGTAAACAGGAGTACGTTGGAAGGAATTGTTGGAGGGAGCATTGAATGAGCAGGTGTGAACGTGAATGACCTCTCCTGAGGTCACGGAGTCAGAGCCGTAACACCAGCCCACTGACTGCCGCTGACCCCTGACACCACTTGTTCTGGAGGTTCAGGCCGCTTCCTTCTGATTACAGATTTAGGTTGCCATGATACAGGACTAACATATTTCAGGCTTTATTTGTCCTTGTGGTTACTGGTCTTTTGGATGGGATTTGTTTTTCTGATTGGCTTATTTGTGCTATACTGCATGGTGTTGATTGCTGACCAAAATGCCCCTTTTGGGGATAATAAAGGTTACCTTGACCACTGGAATATCCCTAAAAGGAAGTCATTACACCCCCATAAGGAGAACACACAGGGGTGGAGGTATCGTGCTACACACGATGAACACCAGCTAACAGCCGGCCAATATGTTCTAGAAATCTCTCATAAATTAATGCTTTACCTACCAAACATGGCACTTGTGGAGTTTAAGTCTGACACAGTGTGCAGAAGGCCTGGAGCCAATCTGTCCTTCACAAGGAGCGTATTGCTGACCTGGGTGAACTGAGGTTGTATTTCCCTTCGGTATTTGAACCTCGTTTCAACCGACACAACTTACAAGCATTTATCTTGCGTAATTTCTGCGGTTCACCGGTATGTGACCCAGTAACATAATACATATCAATGGGGAGCAACTAACAGTTCAGTCCCGACGGACAAGCGTGTGCCCAGCTCGGCGTTCCTCCAGACGGAGGCTAGCCGAGCTCCGAGCAGGAGTCCTGCCTCTACCTTAAACGTGTGCGTGCGGAAAGAGAAGCCGTATTGCAAAGTGAAAGAAAAGCTGTTCGTGAGTGCGCGCGCTCGCTCACGCGCCTTCAAAGGCGGCCATCTCTCCGTGCACTTCACGCGCAGTGGCGCGTGTGATCGACACAACCTGTCTTTTTCTTTTTTTTTGTCCGCGGCGCTAAACATTTAAACAGCTGTGGGATTATCACACAAAAAACGTGTCATGACTCTCTGCCATGAGCTCGTTGGACAGACATGCATAAATGAACCCACACTGCGTGTGTTTGCCGCTTGGACCACGTCGCGGGCCTGTGCAGCCCAGGTCCTGCACATCTGGGTTTTCAGGTTTTCCTGCAGTTTGCAGTGTTGCGTAAAGGTGTCCAAACAAGCTGGGTAAAGCATAACAACGTCGTGACTATAAGGTTCTCAGTACAACGTGAAATGACACTTGTTGAAATGGAAAAAACCTTATTTTAAAATTGAAAGTGGATCGTCTGGCAGCAGCTATGTAATGCAGCTTCTAACAACGCTGCTTGGTGATGTTGGGGGGTATTATTTAGGGAATTTACCATATTCATATATTACAAGGTTGTTTCTTGGAATGTCTTTGTCTTGTCCTCTTCTACCAGACAGCATGTCTGATATTAAACGGGAACTCGCACACTCTGATTGGCTTCTCTTGGTTTCTGAGCTACGTTCTTGTCTTCGTGGAGCTGAAGCAGGCAGACAAAAGTGCAAGCATGTCGTTGCATGAGAAAATACTGGCTTTGTGGGTATATATATGTAAGTTTTGCTGCTGTATCGGGAGAATTCAATGTTAAATTAATAATAGGTTTATTTTAAAATGGCCTGCGTCATGCTGAAGAGCAGCTGAGCGTGATCTTGATGTGGCTCATTAATCCGTAACTGTTTTCTCCTATTTATGAGCTGCTGACGCACTCTGTGCTGTGTTAACGGAGAGGCCTCGGCTACGTGTGGTAGGGCAGATGTCATTGTTCATAGGGCATCAGCACTGCACTCGTATCTCGCTTTGCAAGTTGGTTTGGGGCGAGGCCGTTATCTCATTTGCTCTGCACGCCGTGGGCGGGGGCTTCAGCTGGAGATCTTCAGACTGATTGGATTGTGGGAGTTGGAGGGCGTGGCCTGATCGGTGTCTTTTTGTGGCACATTGCTGAAGAAAGTGGAGTAGAAAGGGCCATGAATGATTAGTAGAGGAAGACGGTGTAGACTGAGATGTGAGCGCGCGCGCGCGCGTGCGTCTGGAAGCCGGCGTGTCTGAGCGGAGCACATAGAGAACGCAGCTCGCGTTTCGCCAGAGCCTTTAGGGAGCGTGTTGTAGTGTCTGGGCTATAACTTGAGCACTGTCATGTTGCTATGGCAGTGTTGTCATGTAGAGATAATGAGGGGAGGCGGTTGTTTTCCCTCCTTACTGGGAGAATCTCATGCAGAGCAGAACACGGCAGACCTGCACTGTTTTTCTATCTCTACTTCTCCCCCTCCCCTCTCTCTCCGTCTCTCTCTCTCTCTCTACCTCTCCCCCCTCCCCTCTCTCTCCGTCTCTCTCTCTCTCTCTCTCTACCTCTCCCCCCTCCCCTCTCTCTCCGTCTCTCTCTCTCTCTCTCTCTCTCTCTCTCTCTCTACCTCTCCCCCCTCCCCTCTATCTCCGTCTCTCTCTCTCTCTCTCTCTACCTCTCCCCCTCCCCTCTATCTCCGTCTCTCTCTCTCTCTCTCTCTCTCTCTCTCTCTACCTCTCCCCCCTCCCCTCTATCTCCGTCTCTCTCTCTCTCTCTACCTCTCCCCCCTCCCCTCTATCTCCGTCTCTCTCTCTACCTCTCCCCCCTCCCCTCTCTCTCCGTCTCTCTCTCTCTCTCTCCCCCCTCCCCTTTCTCTCCGTCTCTCTCTCTCCCTCTCTCTCTCTCTCTCTCTCTCCCCCCCTCCCTCTCTCTGGTCCTCGGTTGCTCCTGCATACATAATAGATGATATGATACACAGTCTGTTCAGCCTCTATCATTTACAGTTCATGAATAATGAACACAAGCCCATCCGCCTTTGTTTTCCCTGGGGGGGGGTGTGTGTGTGTGTGTGTGTGTGTGTGTGTGTGTGTGTGTGTGTGTGTGTGAGAGAGAGAGAGAGAGAGAGAGAGAGAGAGAGAGAAACAGGGACAGAGAGAGGAAATGTGTGAGGGAGACAAGGAGAGAGAGAGAGAGTGAGTGTGTTTGAGAGAGAGAGAGAGTGAGTGTGTTTGAGAGACAGGGAGAGTGAGTGTGAGAGTGATGGGGAGAGTGTGAGGGAGAGACAAGGAATGTGTGTGTGTGTGTGTGTGTGTGTGTGTGTGTGTGTGTGCGTGCGCGCGCGCGAGTGTGAGTGACAGGGAGAGAGAGAGTGAGTGTGTGTGAGTGACAGGGAGAGAGGATTAGTTAACCTCATGCTATTTTATTCACTGGTGATTCTACTGTGATCTAGTCTGCTGTTCTGTACATCATGCACAGTCATAGGCCTGTCGCGATAATTACATTATCGACTTATCGTACGATAATTTTTAAAACCGCAATCATTTTTGCAGATGTTGATAATTGGCCATTGGGTTTCCGCGCAAATTTGTTTACATGAGAATAAACTGCAACTACGTTAGCACGCAGTGCTGCTTTCTCGCACCCCCCTCCCCCCTTAAGGGAAGACGAATCTGTGATCAGAGACTGACATCTACCGGTTAGGAAATGAGTGCAGTACACGGAGAGCGTATGCGTCAATAACGGTGCCTCCACACACACTGGTGGAGATGTGTTAGCTCGCGAACGTATTTGAGGCTAATTGGACTCAAAATGATTCTAAATAATTCGCTTTTTATCACATTATTTAATGGTTGTTTATTATAGTGACTGTAGCGCGTGACTCCGCCCACCTCACGCCAACCTCCGCGAACGGTGGAAGCGTTTATACTTGTCGCATCACATTCTTTGCGGTGTTGTTCGAAACGATATGTGGTAGTATAAAGAAATAACCCTTAAAAACGGGGAAATGAACATTTACCTGACGAATTTTAATGTTGCTTTGTGTTTCAGGTTTGAAAAGTGCTGGAATTTGTTAATTTCACAACAAATAACTGTCTGATTGAGGAGTTTTCTTGTATTACGTTATACGAGCCTCTTGTAATTCCAGGACGAAACATGAGAGAACGTTAAGATTTGGTGTTTTGAAAATAAACAACCATTAAATAATGTGATATAAAGCGAATTATTTCAAATCATTTCGAGTATATGTATAAATATTTTACTTAAGTTTAACGTGCTGGGAAATATTGAAATGGACCTTGAAAGTGACGTACAAGTGCTTGAATTCTACCTTATAAAGGTGTATGAACCCTGCAAACATGACTTTGTTCATTGCGCTGAGGCTCGGCGAGAGCGAAGTTACAAAATTTGAGAGGTGCACTACCTCGCAAATCGACAGCGCGCGAGGCCCTCTCGCACGGGTGGAGCCACCGCGATTACGTAATTTTCGCCGCATGGATCCATTTTAATTCTTTTAAATGACTATTATTATTTATCGCAATAATTTCTGGGACAATATATCGTTCTGAAAATTTTATCGTGACAGGCCTACGCAGTCGTTTTCCATTGATGTGTGTTTGTGTCCCGACAGATCAGATGTCAACATAGGTGTAGTGCAAGGGTGTGTGTAACCGGAAACTACTTTAATGACTGCTGATGCCATCTCTCTCTCTCTCTCTCTCTCTCTCTCTCTCTGTGGCATGATGTCGCCTCCTCTCTCCTCTCTTCCGAGTTCTTCTCCTCCAGATCTCTCCCTTCCTGCCTCTCCATCTTTCTGCCTGTGGAAGATCTCTGTGTGCTGCTGCCCCCTTCCTTTCACTCTGGTTCCTGTGGGCTTCGTCTGTATATGCCCCCCCCCTTCGTCTTTCCCAGTTTGAGCCGCCAGTGTTGCCCTTCACCCGTTAGCGCTCCTGTCCAACTGGGGCAGTTTGCATTACGTGGGCCAAATAATCTGGGGCAGAAGCCGGGCAGCTCGGCCGGGAGGCAGCTCAGACTTTGACGTATCCCAGCTGAGGTGAAAAAGCAGAGCCTGAGAGTCTCAGCCCGGCCGGGTGATGACTGCAGTATGTGTTCATCCACCTGAATACACACTTCAGCCATTTGCTTCATCTTCATCAGTGGTCTTCCTCATGTAATGAGTTGGCTTCCTTGTTGGGAAGGATATTAAATACTATATTAAACCATACCCGACCACATCAAAGCCCATACGACAGGCTTTGTTCTCCCTCTCTGGGCTGGAGTTCCTCAAGGGCAAATTCTGGGCCCGTTTCTGTTTTCATGTAGACCGGATCTGAAACGTCTCTGCTGTGTGATGGTGGCCCTCCTGGTTTGGTCCGGTGCTAATTGGATAACTGCTGGGTTCTTCACTCTTCTTGTTTGGAGTGAAATTGGCTAAAACCACGTGTGATCACAGCAGCCTGGCGCTGCAGGGAGATTTGACATTTTGTCGCACGCAGTGGTGATCCAGGCTCGGCTTGGATCACACTTAAAGAAAAGAAAAGGCCATCGACTGGCAACTGAAAATTTGTTTTGTTTTTTTTGTTTTTTGAAGATCTGTCATGAGACGTGTGAGCCAGTATGCTAGCCTCCAAAGACTGTGTTTTAAAATCCATTCATGCAAATGGCAGGGCACCATCTGTGTGTGTGTGTGTGTGTGTGTGTGTGTGTGTGTGTGTGTGTGTGTGTGTGTGTGTGTGTGTGTGTGTGTGTGTGTGTGTGTGTGTGTGTGTGTGTGTGTGATATTTGCTTTGATGCTGATAGATACTCTGAAGGGACGGAAATGACTGTTGATTTGTTCCTCTTCATGAATAATTCAGTGGTTTCGGGGAAGGAGGCAAATCTGGCATGACTGGTATGGGCAGCTCCAGGAGTGGCTGTCACATCTTCCTCTTCCTCTTCCTCCTCCTCTTCCTCTGCCCTCTCCGCCAGTGTGGGGGGGTCTCCCCCTCCATCCAGCCTGCTTTAGAACATGAATGCAACATGATTTAGCCAGACGTAGGACGTAAGAGGGTGTGGTTGTTGATCTCTAGCTGTCCCTCTGTCTACGCAGGGACTTCCTCCCCCGTGGCTCAGGGATCGTCACCCGGAGACCACTCATCCTTCAGCTGATCAACAATATAGCCGGTGAGGGCACTGGCACTCACGCACATGCACATGCACACGCACACACACATGCACACACACACACACATGCACACACACACATGCACACGCACACGCACATGCACACACACACACACACACACGCACACACACATGCACACACACACATGCACACGCACACGCACATGCACACACACACACACACACGCACACACACGCACACGCATGCACACACATGCACACACACACATGCACACGCATACATACATGCACATGCACACACACACACATACACACATACACGCACACATACATGCAGTCATGCACACACACACACACACATACATGCACACACATGCACATGCACACATACATGCGCACACACACATGCATGCACACAAATGGTAGGCACTATGATATTTTGTTTTGCTAATAAATTGCATACAGTGGCCAAACAATATTTCGAGTGAAATTGTTTCATATTAAGTGTTTCTTAAAATAATAATAATAAAAAACAAAACTATTTACGGATTCCGCAATTGTTTATTTTAACGAACATGCATGATCGATGTAAAGATCTGAAAATTTAAGTGCACGTGATAACATTTAGCAGTATTGATTTTGACCTGCCATAACGTGCATCTCCAAGGCTGATGGCGTGTGTGTGTGTGTGTGTGTGTGTGTGTGTGTGTGTGTGTGTGTGTGTGTGTGTGTGTGTGTGTGTGTGTGCTGAGCAGAGTATGCTGAGTTTTTACACTGCAAGGGGAAGAAGTTTGTGGACTTTGATGAGGTTCGGATGGAGATCGAGGCGGAGACAGACAGGCTGACGGGCTCAAATAAGGGCATCTCCTCCATTCCCATCAACCTGAGGGTCTACTCACCCAACGGTAACCAACACGCACATCCACTCATGCGTACTTGTGCGTTATCTTCCGAGATCTGCTGCATTGAAGGGGGAACAAGTGTTTTCAAAATGTCAATCCGTTTTCTTTGTTTAATTCTCTCCCTGTCTATAAATCTCATTCGGTCTCATCTCCCTTTCTGTTTCCATTCTCTCTCTCTCTCTCTCTCTCTCTCTCTCTCTCTCTCTCTCTCGCAGTGTTGAATCTGACTCTCATCGACCTGCCAGGCATGACCAAGGTTGCCGTGGGCGACCAGCCCGTAGATATCGAGTACCAGATCCGAGAGATGCTGATGCAGTTCATCACCAAGGAGAGCTGCCTCATCCTGGCCGTCACGCCGGCCAACACCGACCTGGCCAACTCCGACGCCCTCAAGATCGCCAAGGAAGTGGACCCGCAGGGTAGGGAGCCTCTCTCCCTCCAGACAGTAGGGGGCGCCCTCAATCCCAGCGCTCAAGGCCGCCTTCCATCAGCGGTCCACCATGGAATATATTAGTGTTGTTACATGACTGCCTTCTTTGGTATGTTGGTGCCGAAAGCAGCCGTTGGCGTGTGAGCGCTATAAGAGCAGACGTTTCTGCTTGGGACAGCAGTGAAGAGACAGTGGGGTGTACAAGCAGTAAACATGAAAACTGACTACAGTGCAAGATTGCAAAGATGTACACACCACTATACGATTCCCACGGTTGTTGTGAGGGTAGACTAAGCAGTGGTGGGTGATGTGGGTGGATTACTGTTTAGTGTGTTAGTGTGTGGAGCAGCTTCATCGTTGTGGGAGAAGCAGGCAGTGTGAACAGGTTAAAGTAACTGCAGTGTGAAGAGTTGGACAGAAGGACAGGTGCAGTGTGAACAGGTTAACTGTGGTAACTGGTGCAGTGTGAACAGGTTAACTGTGGTAACTGGTGCAGTGTGAACAGGTTAACTGTGGTAACTGGTGCAGAGTGAACAGGTTAACTGTGGTAACTGGTGCAGTGTGAACAGGTTAACTGTGGTAACTGGTGCAGTGTGAACAGGTTAACTGTGGTAACTGGTGCAGTGTGAACAGGTTAACTGTGGTAACTGGTGCAGAGTGAACAGGTTAACTGTGGTAACTGGTGCAGAGTGAACAGGTTAACTGTGGTAACTGGTGCAGAGTGAACAGGTTAACTGTGGTAACTGGTGCAGAGTGAACAGGTTAACTGTGGTAACTGGTGCAGTGTGAACAGGTTAACTGTGGTAACTGGTGCAGTGTGAACAGGTTAACTGTGGTAACTGGTGCAGTGTGAACAGGTTAACTGTGGTAACTGGTGCAGAGTGAACAGGTTAACTGTGGTAACTGGTGCAGAGTGAACAGGTTAACTGTGGTAACTGGTGCAGTGTGAACAGGTTAACTGTGGTAACTGGTGCAGTGTGAACAGGTTAACTGTGGTAACTGGTACAGAGTGAACAGGTTAACTGTGGTGGTGCAGAGTGAACAGGTTAACTGTGGTAACTGGTGCAGAGTGAACAGGTTAACTGTGGTAACTGGTGCAGAGTGAACAGGTTAACTGTGGTAACTGGTGCAGTGTGAACAGGTTAACTGTGGTAACTGGTGGCTGTGGTAACTGGTGGGCTGTGGCCTGATTGGGGTTGGGTTTAGTACCTTGGGGTCTGTGGCGAGCCTCACTCTGCCTGATTTGTGTGTGTGTGTATGTGCGTGCGTGCGTGTGTGTGTGTGCCACGCAGGACTGCGGACGATCGGAGTGATCACCAAGCTGGACCTGATGGATGAGGGCACGGACGCCCGTGACATTCTGGAGAACAAACTCCTGCCACTCCGCAGAGGTGTGTGTGTGTCCCGCCGTGCCCCCCCCACGTGTGTGTCCCGCCGCCCCCTCCCCGCACGCGCGTACACCACACACACTCGCCACAAACCCACAGGGAAT
>NC_135216.1:26201624-26251624 GCF_052324685.1 Brachyhypopomus gauderio
TCCGTTCACCATCCCCGGGCTCCGTGCCCGCCACTGCCGCCGTTGCCCTAGCAACGGGCCTCATCTGCCACCTTGTGGAAGGGGGAGGGTGTGCACCCCCCCCCCCCACCCACCCCCCTGTTTTTCCTGTATACCTTTTGCTTTAAACTGGCCACTCTGTTGTCTCCTCCTCTCTGTCTCTGTGTTTGCTGTGACTCCACTAACCAATAACCACAGTAATCACCATCACGTGGGCTCTGTTGGGGAGACATTCACCATCACGTGGGCTCTGTTGGGGAGACATTCACCATCACGTGGGCTCTGTTGGGGAGACATTCACCATCACGTGGGCTCTGTTGGGGAGACATTCACCATCACGTGGGCTAATGTCACTACTTACAGCTTTGTTCAAGTCTTTCACTTTAATGTTAATGTAATTTTTGTCTTAATTCCATTTGTCTAAATTGTCTAAAACATGGATAAGTCTGTTTTAAGCATCTGCCTTATTTTATGAACTGAACCTTAAATTCAGTATTTAGAAATCTTTACCATCTGATGGTGAATGCTTTTGCTAATGCTTGTTAGTGTTGTGTGTGTGTGTGTGTGTGTGTGTGTGTGTGTGTGTGTGTGTGTGCGCGCGCGCGCGCTTCCACCCACGCTTGAATTTGGTTCCACAGTCACAGCCAAACACGCATGTGTCATGTTTCACTTCAGTCTGGTCTGCATGAAGGGGAAGAAGCGTGTGTGTGTGTGTGTGAGGGGGAAGAAGCTTGTGCTTGGTTGTGGTTGTGGTCAATTCAAGCTGCCTCCAGCGCTCTGTGATGGCGTGTGATGGTGCACGCCTTCGTGTGCTGCTTTATAAGAGAATTTAGCCTCATTTTTGTGGTAGTCTGCAGTCCTGTGGTGTGTGTGTGTGTCCACAGCTGGTCTCGTACCCTAGACTCCGCGAGGAGACCGAGAGAATCGTCACCACCCACGTCCGAGAGAGAGAGGGCAAGACCAAAGATCAGGTTCTCACATTCTCACACACCCTCCAGACTGAAGTAGCCTGGGATTCTTGTTAAATATCGCTCATCTTACTGCATCTTCAAACCCTTTCTTCAGGTCCTGTTGCTAATTGACTTTGAGCTGTCCTACATCAACACCAACCATGAGGACTTCATTGGCTTTGCCAAGTATGTGTGCCCCGTGCTAACATTTAGCTTCTGGATTTAGCTCTCCCCCCCGAGCTGCTCCAGGTTCGGTCTGAAGGCGTTTTGGGTTGCGACTGCCTCTGATCCGGGATCTTGAACTAGACCTGTAAGCTAAAGTTATGCTTGCGATGTGCGACCCAAGTTGGGGGTCCAGTGGTGGCCCAATTAAAGAAGTGTTTTAGCTCCTCGGGCTTGTGGGGCTGAGGGCGGATGAAAGGGTTAACTTGAGCTCGTTAGCAAGTCGCTACCTGAACTCTGCCGAGGTCTTCATACGTTATGATTAAAGTGATGTTTGAAGTGAGGACGCTCGCTAAAATGTCCCACCAAAACGCTTGAGGACCGGTAGCCTTGTCGCTAGGCTAACTTGTGTCCTCCTTGTCTGGTGTGAAAAGCATGAATAAGAAATGAAACCGTTTTGTGTTCTGCATGTTGTGGTTATGATGGAGACGGGAGCGATGTGTCCAGTGGGCTCCCCCAGTGTGCTGCGTAACACCACCCGTCTGCTGGCCCTCAACACACTGCATGGGTTCCAGTCCTTGCTATTGTCATTAAAAGTGCAGATTTGCATGGAACTAGGAGACCGCGTGTGTCTGAGCTCCTATTGGATAGTTTGTCAGAGTGGGCGTGTCCCCCTTGGCCCCCTTTTGACCCCGCCCCTGCACGCTGTGCATGTGGCTCTGTTGACGGTGCCGCTAACGGTTCTCGTGACGTCACCTTTCAGCCTCGACCACCGCAGGCTGGACGACGGTACCCTTCCTGGGTTTGGCAGCACCAGGTGGGCGAGCAGCTCCACACCCGCACTCCCCCGGCCCGAGCTAGGGGACGGCCTGCCCCACACTGCCCTCTAGTGGGCAACTCACGCTCTCGCGCCCCTGTTGGGGCGAATTCTTTCACGCTGCAATTTGTGGTGTTTCATTTTAGAGTATAGAGAATAGAGGAAGTAAGGTGTGTGTGTGTGTGTGTGTGTGTGTGTGTGTGCGCGTATTAAATGAGCTTGTCTCCTGTTGATGTTTCCTCTCTCTCTCTCTCTCTCTCTCTCTCTCTCTCTCTCTCTCTCTCTCTCTCTCTCCCCACCCAGTGCCCAACAGAGAAATACACCAATGAACAAGAAGAGGCCGGCCCCCAACCAGGTAGGCCCCTCCCCCCCTCATCCTCCCCCCCGTGTTACCACCTCCATGTTCCTTATTCTACTACCCATCACAGAATGGACCCTCCCAGTCCTTTACTCACTAAAGTCCCTGCTTTACAATCCCCCTTTGTGTTTAAATTACCCCTTCACCCCTCTACCCCCCCCCCTCTCATGCTGCACTGAGCACCCAGTGGAATGTTTAGCTGAATTATGTGCTGTGCCATAGGGGTAATAGAATCGGCAGTATGTGCCATTGGGGTAATAGAACCCCGTTTTGCCCTCCTCGCTTTGGCTACCTGCACATTACTGCATGTACGTAATGCTCAACAGGCATGCATCTGCACTACCACACAACAAACCAGTGATCACATCGGTTTTTTGTTTGTTTACATTCTGTTGTGCCTCAGTTAACATGAGCTTTGTTTTGTTTTTTGTTTTAATTAGAATTGCTCATTTCAAATATGCATGGATCCCAACTGTGACCATGAAGCAGCCGTTATGATGAATCAGTTTGTCGTACTGCAAGTTAATCTAATTGCATGTAATTGTGTTCTGTTGCTCTCTCTCTCTCTCTGTCTCTCTCTCTTGTTCTCCATCTATCTGTCTGTCTTATTCATCTCTCTTCCTGTCCCCTCTTCTGTCCTGGTAATCCACCCCATCACCTCCTCGATTCTTTCTAATCCTGTCTTTTTGCTTGTGTTTCCGGACTTTTCTCTCTCTTGTGTGTCTTCCTCCTCTTGCTTTGCCTGTTTTCTGTACCTGGTGATGTCATAACCCCTCCCCCCACCTTGACCCACACCCCCCCCCCCCCCCCCCCCCCCCTCCCTTACATGTCACTGAAGGGTGAAATACTGGTAAGTACCCCGCACAAAAAAAGCCCCGCCCAATTGGAAGTCACCAGGGTTCAGCCAATCAGGATAACTAAGGCTATGGCAATCAGCCAATCGGGACCAATTTTCCTTTGTAGGGTGATTACCGTTAACTCTAACGAGCCCGTTAGCACCTGCCGCTTGACAGGCTGATAAAACTAATGATTATTCTTCTGCCCTGCAGCTAGGACTGTGTGCGCATGCACAGGAGAAGGTATAGTCTTCAGACACAAAATGGTGGAAACCGGGAACAATCGTGTCCATTGGCTGCAGTATTTCTCCTCACTGTTACCAGTAATCGGTAACAGCCCTAATTCGTTTCACTGGTCTGTCTTCTATATTATAACAGCAGTATCTAACCCACAAGTAATTCATGTGATTGGAGCGCTTGAAGAGATTGCTGCTAACGGCTGAATGTTGTAGTCCTGCTATAAGGTAATATTACCTGGCATGAACTTGTGGGTTTTTGTTCTTAACCAACAATAAGTGGATCCAGTAAAAGCTTCACCTCTGTTGTCCTGATGATCTGGCTGAGCTCTGGAGGCTCCTACAGGGGGCGCCGAGTTTATCTATTGGAGGAATCGGCCGTCGCGTCACCGTGGGGATGGAGCGGTCTGGGCAAAAACTGACCCAATCAGAATCCAGGGCCACATACCGAACACGCACATGAGCGAATGGCTGTGGGCCATGTTTTATTTAGCCACTCCCTCAGCTGCATATGTAAATACAGAACTGCCTCGTCGTCTTTAATGATTTGATAAGAAACGTCGTCTGCAAATATTTTTCTGTATTGGGAGCAAAAATAAAGACGCTTTGGCACTTGTCCCCAATGAAGTGAGAAGATGAATCCACTCACTATGGTGGAGGTCCTCTGGGTGTGACTAACGGTGTCAACTGGGAGATCCCCCTAAACTATTAACTCCAGTTAACAGTGATTTCCATAATCAGAACCTTCCAGTTCAGCCAACCAAGCAAACGTCCTGTTTGGTGTCCCCTTAACTGGAAAATTAACAGAGAAGCTCGAATCTTTATTTGGGAAGATTGCTTTAAAAAAAAATAAAATCTATAATGTTTGATTGCTCGTTTATTACATTGGTCTATTATTGGTTTACTTGTTATTACATTTGCTTTGGGCACATGATCGGTATGTTTTTAGATGTTTCTGGGGTCTGTAATGTTTTGTCTGTACTGATGCTGTCTGATGAAGACCACCTATGCCCAGTGTGATTGGATGAGTGTAGTTAGTGGAGGAGGGGTCCTGATCACCTGATCACCACGGTCCGAGTGTGGTGAGGGGGGGTGTGTATCATTCGGTGTTGCCCTCACCCAACCAGACTAGGCCTTTACAGTACGCCCATGCGCAGACTATGTGATTGGACACGTAGCTCTCCTCTCCGCCCACCTCCCCTCTCCTCCTCCAACCGTATCGAGCACTCCTGTGATTCCCCGCCCTTTCCCCCCACCAAAACGAATGATGCGTATGGCTTTCACTGTCCTGATTCGTTGCCTGCTCGTTCTCGTTCGGCGCCGACACGCCCCCTCCGACTAACGACTCCTCCCCTTCCAGCACAGTAATCTGGAGAAGGCGGAGCAGAGAGGAGGCGGGGCCTGCCTCATCCGCCGCCCTCGCTGACCGTGCTACGGTGGTCGGCGCATGCGGTCGGATTCTTGGGGATTTTGGCAATTTCCCATCCGTACAGACGTAGTTGCCCCATGGTTGCCATGGCAGCAGGGTGGACCCCTCGCTCTCTCCCTCCTCCCCTTCACTAGGTCTTAAGAACTTAATTCAGTAAACTAACCTCTCACCTCCTTCGCTCGGCTCCCCCTGTAATCCAGCCTCGTCTTCCTCACCGTTCTAACTCCACCCCGTTCTCCCCCAGTGTCTGTAGTTGCTCCATCAGTCTCCATCTCTCTAGGTCTCTCTAGGCTTAGGCCTCTGTTCTAACGTGTGCATCGGCTTACGGTTAACGCTACTAAAACACACCTAACCCCCCCGTCTAGCATTTAGACGAGTGTCTCACGTGCAGCCCGAGCATTAACCCGTCACGTTGAGCCTAATGCCACCGCCGCCTCCTGACCTTGGCTCCTCTAGAGTTCCTGTTTGGTGTGGCGTGGATGGCATGGTCCTGTCCTACAGGACAAAACACAAACACAAACCCTTTTGCATGCGGAGTTTTGCTCGTCTCCTTCAGGATCAGAACTACACAGGTCTTTCTTTAGTCAATCACTTTGATCCGGTGGCCGGCATTTAAATTAAATACATAACCTTAGGTCACACAATAATGTCTGGTAGACCAAAAGGAGACACTGGACACATAGCTTACACACTTCTATTTAGTCTGGGTGTTATTTAAATACAGCCACGTTTACACTGCAGATTAAGACACGGAGATATTAGCTGTAGTCTAGAGAGGTACGAGCTGGTTCTGGTGGGTGAAGTTAGGATTGCCGACGGCTTCTTATCACATCACGTGTCCTCCTGTCTGTCTCCCTCGACCAGGTAAGTGTGGGCAAGCTTGCGGCGTGGCTGCCCGCAGGAAAAAACAGCGTGTTATGTCGCAGATTAGTCTTCTGTGCCTTCTCCTGACCTGTGTGCCCCGCCCCCCGGCCTGGCTCCGCCCCTGGCCTGGCCCCGCCCCTGCTCTCTCCTCCTGCAGGTGATCCGTAAGGGTTGGCTCACCATCAACAACATCAGCATCATCAAGGGAGGGTCTAAGGAGTACTGGTTCGTCCTGACCGCCGAGTCCCTGTCCTGGTACAAGGACGAAGAGGTGAGGGACGCGCCAGCGCCACACGCTGGACGCTAGCGGGACATTACCACACACAGCTGTTGTCTTGATATACTGAAAGTATATCAAGACATCATATGCCATCATCCTGCACATTACAGGGACGCTATACACAAGCATTCTCGCTGTAACGCCAGCTAGCAGTGTGTTGAGGGGGGAGACGGGGGGAGACGTTGAACTCCACCATGATGATCCCTCCACACGCACAGGCTAAGATCACGTTGATTTGATTATCAATCATGCGAGGTTTGTTTGGCAGGGTTGGCTGGAGCGGACATAAATAAATGAATTATATGTCATCACTTTATCACCCTTCAAATGATGCATGAAAACGGTGTCATTCTTCATTAGAGTTTCATTGTGATGAACGTCTGCCTTTCAGTGTGGGCAAAAACACCAAACGGCGTGAGCTGAGAGGTGCATGCTGGGTACTCCCCAGTGCACTGTGTGTGTGTGTGTGTGTGTGTGTGTGTGTGTGTGTGTGTGTGTGTGTTTGAAGGAAGGAAAGTGATGTGACTTTCTATTGCAGAACTGGTTCCCTCTCACTGTTTTAGTGCACACACGTATGTAAATGCTTCTAGATGCAGAGGCACAGAGACGTGGCAGTGTGAAACACACACACACTCTCTCTCTCTCTCTCCTAAATTCAAAATTCTGCCTCTGTCTCTTGCAGGAGAAGGAGAAGAAATACATGCTTCCCCTGGACAACCTGAAGCTGAGAGACGTGGAGAAGGGCTTCATGTCCAACAAGCACATCTTTGCTGTCTTCAACACCGAGCACAGGTGCCACCCCACTGCCCACAGTGTTGTGTTTGTACACACGCTCACACACGCACACAGACACGCACACACAGGCACACGCACTCTCTCTCACACACACACACACACACACACACACACACACACACGCACTAACATACAGACACATGCACACACACACACTCTCACACACCACTGACCGGTGTGCTCCCTCACGCAGGAACGTGTATAAGGACCTGCGTCAGATCGAGCTGGCGTGTGACAGTCAGGATGACGTGGACAGCTGGAAGGCCTCCTTCCTGCGTGCTGGCGTCTACCCTGAGAAAGACCAGGTCCTGCGGGCGACCACCAGGGCGGCGATAGCGCTCCTGTTCGCTGCCTTTATGACCACAGACTAAGCTCAGCGCGCACTGTGGCAGTTTACGGTGACAAAATTATGCTGAATAGATGTTCCTTAAATAATTCCTTTAATTCTTAAACTGTGCGTGTGTGTGTGTGTGTGTGTGTGTGTGTGTGTGTAGGTGGAGGCGGAGGATGCAGCTCCATCAGACACCTTCTCCATGGACCCCCAGCTGGAGAGGCAGGTGGAGACCATCCGCAACCTTGTGGACTCCTACATTGGGATCGTCAACAAGACCATCCGGGACCTCATGCCCAAGACCATCATGCATTTAATGATCAACAGTGTGAGTGTTGACCCCCCGTGCCTGGGTGTGCGCTTGTGAGCGTGCACGTGTGAGCGTGCACGTAGCGACCTGTGTGTGTGCATGTCCAGACTTGTGTGAGAAGCGTGATCAGACTGCCTGCCGTTCTTCTAAAACACGCTGTCTGTTTGGCTGTTCACAAAGCATCCCGGTTTCAGGTTGATTCAGGGGGGGTTTCGGTGTGACGCACCCATGCCAGCTTTGCTCATTTCCAAAGCTCTAGTCGGTGTGCACCAAACACTCGTTCTCATCTGGTGCTTCTGATTTTATTTAAGTGTTTCTAAGAGGTGTCACGAAGCTTGTTTTCCCAAAAGCACTACTAAAACCTTGGTACAGAGAAACTGAAACCAGTAGCATTGTGGGTATTGTGCAGTCATTCGTGCATTAACTTCCTCTTGTGTGACTTGATCGGTGACATCATTTCATGAGCACACCGTTTCAGATTGAATTAATAGCATTATATGTATACGTGGAGCAACTGTTCTGTGATCAGCACACGGGTGCCGTTTCTCCCCCGTAGGCGAAAGAGTTCATCCACTCTGAGCTGCTGGCGTACCTCTACTCGTCGGGGGACCAGAACACGCTGATGGAGGAGTCAGCGGACCAGGCACAGAGGCGGGACGAGACCCTGCGCATGTACCACGCCATCAAGGAGGCGCTCACCATCATCGGAGACATCAGCACCTCCACCGTGTCCATGCCCGTGCCTCCGCCCGTCAACGACACCTGGATACCGGAGGCCAGGTCAGGACCGCGCTCGCCCTGGGCCGGGCCTCGGCTTTGAGGAGTGTGTGTGTGTGTGTGTGTGTGGGTGTGTGTGTGTGTGTGTGTGAGCTGTTAACTTCTTTTGTTTGTTTATCTGCAAAGTAAGGGTCTTAGCGTGGACGCCACCCAGGCCACTGATTGGCTCTCAGCTGCCTCATTGTCATTCGCAGCCCCACCCCTCAGCGGAGACCGGCCGCCTCATCAGCTCCCCCCAGCAGACCTCCAGCAGTGAGAGGCTCCACCCCAGGACCGCCTACCCTCAACCCCACCCCTGCCTTCACGGCCCCGCCCATCCCGTTCCGCCCGGGCAACAGCGGCCAGGACCCTTTCGGAGCTCCGCCCCCCCAGATCCCCTCTCGCCCCGCCCGCATACCCCCTGGCGTCCCCAGGTAAGAGCGCCGAGGGCTTCGGGACGCCCAAACGTCCACAGCACCAGCGTCCTCCCTGTGTGTAGCGTAAACACTTCACCTGCACTTCTCCAGACCCCAAACACCACCACACACTTCTACACACGCAGAACCGTGTTTGGCAGGTAGGGGGCAGCAGCCACACCTGGCCTCAAACCAGAGTTTTCTGTGTGTGTGTGTGTGTGTGTGTGTGTGTGTGTTTGTGTGTGTGTGTGTGTGTGTGTGTGTGTGTGAGAAATCATATCCTGCTATGTTATATAATCAACAGGGAAGTTTGTAACATTCCTTCATGACCTTTGACCTGGGCTTCATTGGGAATGTTGGAGCCGAGTGTGTGCAGGTCACCTCGAGACACTGACGTTGCTGCCGTAATCTCCTCTGCTTTAACGTCTTCTTCAATATTACATTGTTCTGTTTCTTTCGTCCCCTCCGTCTCTGGTTCTGTCTCTCCTCTGTTAATCTGGCCTGTGGCTCCTCCCTCTTGTCTCGTTTGTCCTCCACCACCGTCCCAAGCTTGTGTGCCCTCACCGTTTCTCTCGCTCCGTCTCTCTCTGTGTGGGGAAGGTCTCATTTCTGTCTCACTCTTGTCTCCCACAGCCGAAGACCCCCTGGTGCTCCACAGAGACCCACCATAATCCGCCCAGCTGAGCCCTCCCTTCTAGACTAGGAGACTATGCGCACGCGGACCCCAAACCTGTGAATGTGGGCGGAGAGACACACAAATGGGGCGGGGCCTTGTTTTGGGGGAGGGCTGCAGGGTTAAAGTGTCTGAACATTGAGCCCAACTTGTCTAGTTCACTCAAACTGTTGTCTGACGAGCGCTGCTAATTTTCCATCTTTTAGTTTTGTTTTCTAAAACTCTGGAGTCAGAATTCGGGCCCTACGTGGAAGGGGCCGAACTCTCTGAGTGCTGTAAGGGGTGAGCGGAGGAAGTGTGCTTGGCTTCCTGCTTCTTCTTTTTTGGTTTGTTCGTTTCCTTTTCTCCCCCCAGCTGTTAACTCAGATGACCACCAGGGGGCACCGTGTTCGGCCTGTGTAGATAAAACAGCGTTTGCTCTAGATTTGCTTTGAGAATGAGGTGGTTTTCATTCACTGTGAGGGGTGATTTTACAAGTGGAAGAACGTTTGTACAAAGCGATTTGGAGTTAATTTGGCCTTTCTGTTCTCTCTAAGCATTACTTGAGCCCAGTTAAGACCTCTTAAGTGTAATATACGCTAACATTTTTTTTTTCCTCTTGACTAACTGATATCATGCTGAAAACGTACCGTTGTTATTGTTCATTTTGGGTTTGAGAATTGTTCTTTTGTTGGTGTTTGTTCATTCTAGGGTTCATTTTAAATTAAGTTGTATATAGTTATCAGACACCCAGTTCACTCAATGAGGAATCAGATCAGTCACCATCAGACATGCTCTGGACACCCGTCTCTGAACAAGTGATCAATACGTCCAAAATGGCTGCCAGCATCCGCAGTAAAATAACTGTACATTCAAACAGTTTGCAGTTAGCAGGGAACTTAATGGTGGTGGTGGTGGTGGTGGTGGTGGTGGAGAACACTATGAAAGTCCCCGTACAGTCATGGCTGCCTCGGGGATTTTACATAGACTTATTTTAAAGAGTTGCGTATGTAAACCTAGATTCTTAAAGATCACTTAGACTTTTAGCTGTGAGTCTCGGGGGGGAGTTGTGTATGCAGCTTCACCTCTGAAATGCTTTTGTTTACACATAATATCCTGTGTATATGGAAATAACCCTTAAGGCACACTCACCACTTGCAGGTGATTGGAGGATGGATTGGGGGGAGGAGCCATAGGCAGAGGGGTGAACTACTCTGTCCTGTGTGAGATGGCATCTGAGGTGAAAGGCATTTTTATAGTCCCAGTTTGTTAACATATTTGCAGTTGTCTTAGCGGAGTTGTATGTATATAGTTGAAACAAATCTCACGGAGCTTTTCACATTCAGGGAAGGACAAGATTGTCTTTGGGATGTTGGGGGGATTCTGTACTTGGACAGTTTGGCCATATTGCGCTAAAATGGCTAATGGTGAACAAAAGCCAGCTGTCCCAGTTAGTGTGATCATGTCAACACGCTCATGTAGGTTCTGCTCGAAGCAACGTCATCGTTTGCTGCAAACTGCACATTTTAAGGGTTAATCCTGAAGATGTGGGTGTCTGCCATATGTAAGCCAGACTATAAGAACAGGGTAATCACGTCGGGCACATGTAGGTGTATTGGGAGTGAGGTGGGATTTTGAAACAGACAGGCAACCGTGCCGGCCAGGTTCACAGACATGCCCAAGTAGAGGGCGTAAGGGACCGCGATAGCCAATCAGCAGAGCCTGTAGCATGGCTGTGGACTGTACTAACAGATGCACTAACGGGGGGGAGGTGTTTTGGGGAACAGTTGCACAGAGTTCGAGTTTAAGTGTGTATTATTATTATTATTATTTATAATACAGGCATTTGTCTTTTAGTGTTCCAATTTTCCATTTCCTAAGCCGCTAGGAACCCGTTCTTGAGCTGTTCCTCTAGAACAAGTGGGCGTAGGTGCCGTGATTCTTCCTCCCATCTTCACCACCACACCTAGCAACAGTAGAAATGACCTGCCAGTCACTCTGAGAGGTCGAGGGGTCAAGGGTCACGTAGCAGGCCCCGTTCTTCCCTGGTTGCTTCTGATCTGATTTCAGAATGAGAGAGTTTGGTGTTTGGTTTCGTTTGATGACTTAAGCGTGGCGTGCAACGGGTGGTGGTGATGTTGATCATGATGCCGACTGTTATCAGTGTGTTTTCTGTGGATTGATTATTAAATTAAGACGGAGAGGTGAAGGGAGAGGCGGTCCTTGTCCGTGTCAACATGATCTGTTGTCCAGTTACAGCCCAGCACTGACCTTAAGGTGAAGTGCACATGAACGCAGAGACTAACTGCTTGTGGGTATTCCTACATGCTGAGGCTTCATGCTGTGATTCTCACTGTGTGGCTACAGTGACCCAGACCACCATCTGGTTGTCATGGGCTGCTACAGTGACCCAGACCACCATCTGGTTGTCATGGGCTGCTACAGTGACCCAGACCACCATCTGGTTGGCATGGGCAGCTACAGCCCAGCCAGTCGGACTGTCTTTTTAATCAATTTAACATAAACGTACAGACTTACTCACAATCACAAAATTATGACTCATCTATCAGACTGGAAAGTTGAGTAGGTCCTACAGACGCCGTCATTGTAGCCGTGTGTAGTCAGTAATGTCACGGTGACCTGGCACCTCCACCCCCCTCTCCACCTCCCTGATCTCCTCGTCTCTTAGACCGGAGGGGTGGGTGGAGGGACGGCTGGTCATCTGCGTACTTCACCTAATGACGTGTCCTTTTTTTAATTTTACTTTTGTCCTCCTTGAAATGACGACGCCTTGTTAAGTGCCTCTCTGTAGCTATTAATGCACTCTAAGCAAAAGGTGAATGACAAGACTTGGAAAAATGAGCTAATAAACGGCTACTGTGTAATAAAAGGGACTGTCTGTGGTGATTTGGTGTTTCCCTTGTCTGCCGTTTCCTTCCTCTGGTCTCCGCCGCCGTCTCCTGGTTTCACCCGCCGGCTTCCGTCTTGCATGGTGTGCGTCTTCTTCCTCTTTCGGTAATGTCACCGAAACCACGGAGCACCGGTGCCCACGGCATGCCGCCTCCGAGCGCTTGGGGGGTGGGGGTGCCTCTGCCGGACATCCCTTTTGGAGAAGTGCAGAGACGGGGCGAGTCCATCACCACGACGACGACAGCCAGGGGCCGCAGTGCTTTTCCCCCGAAGCGGTCGCGCTTAACTGTAGGCGAGGGTTGAATCAGGCGGCGCTAATGGGGAAAACGCTCAACTTTCCAGCGGCGTAACCTTCTGTGACTGGATCTGCTGCCCCAGTTACGTAATGGGAAGTGTCTTCTGGTGTTACCACATCATTTTTTGTGTGATAATGCTAGGTCTTTTTACACTTCTTTTTTTTAGAATTAAGGTTTTAGAGCCAATCATCATGGGATCTGCATGTCTTGTTTGTGTATCTCATCTGACTCTAAGCAAAATATATATATATATATATATATATATATATATATATATATATATATATATATATATATATAATATATGGATCCCAGGTAATCACTTATAAGTGGATTGAAACCCCCCCTGCAATAGACTACTGAACCAGTCTGTGTGTAATTTCATACGTGTTTCTGGTTTACATGAAACCCAGTTAGCATGTTCAAGTTGCCATGCTCAGGTAGGTCATGTGTGGTGCAAACTACACTCCAGTTGCTCAGTTTTAAGAGGTGTGCACATACACATTTGTCGGTCATTTCACCTCGGCCCAATCAAGCCCAGCTGCATACACGTGAGAATCGCACGTGCCCCGACGTCTGCCCACCACCCATCTCACGCTCCAGAGTCGGGATTTCTCGTTTCTGTCATTTCTCGTTGCTCCTGTTGCTCATCTCATGTGTCTCGTTTTTCGTTGCGGTTGTTCTCGCACAGACGTCCGGCTCCTCGACGGAACCAGTGGTGAGACCATCGCTGCTGCAGTGCACTGTGGGAGACGGACGTGACCCGAGCCATCCGATACCTGCTTAAGCAATGCCAAACTCTCCACGCCTGAAGCCTGCTTAAGCATTTCCAAACTCTCCACGCCATGCCTGAAGCCTGCTTGCTTCTCCTCCTGCTTTATGGTTCATCCTTGCAGAAAACAGCCACCTCACCATGAAGCAGTGGTGAAGGGATCATCTGGCTGGAGCTCTGATGCGTTCTTACTGCAGTGACATTTCAGGTTCTCCTTAAAAATGTATGAATGGTCCGATACTCAAGTACACAGTTCACTGGGTTCACGACCAAGAACCACTCCCTCAGCAGCCATTTAAACATTTTCATTAAACTTCTGACCTCAGTTTTGCTTAGTTGGCAAAGACCCCTGCCAAGAACATTCATACTAGATTGTGTCTCTCAAAATGAAGGTTTTCTGATGTGTCTGCAGTAAAAGCAAATATAATAAGTGGGTTTAATGAGTTTTAAATAAGTTATCAGCATCATCAGTGCCAAACCATTACAGGGAACAAAAATCTAGTGACAATGAAATGTCCTATCGACAAGGGACTTTATATTTAAACAACTTTATTTGTTTTTACAACTGTGAGAAATTAAAAACCTCCAACTTCATCCTGAAAACATTCATCTCGCTCCCTAATAAGGGCGTCCTCTCCTACTGTGTGTTTCTAAGCACGATATACATCCGTGTTGTTCAGTTTGTTGCCTTTGTGTAGAATACTTGGGACGGGGACCTACTGTCATTGGAGCACAGTGTGTGTTTAGGAAGCAACTACAGACACAGAGGGGTTTTCAGGTTCGCTAGAGGTTACGCTTAACTTTGAGGCCGCAGCCTGAAAGGTCACCATAACTACAGGGTATAAGGGAACTAAACCGACTCTGCAATGCCGTACAACACTAATGCCTATTGTACATGTACACGGGATATGATGTCAAAAAACCCTGTGCCAATCCATTAGAGAATTTCACTGGTGCAGCCTAGGTATGTGACACCTCGGTGACCTCTACAGGTGAGCTGACAGTGAAGGAAACCGTGACGGGAAAAGATGGCCTACGGTTACTTCTGCCTGTGTGTCTGTTTTCTTCCACCAATCAACAATATGTCCATTGTAAAATACGATTCCATCTCGCACTCCGAGAATAATACTTTGTTTTATGTATGTACCTTGTCGCAACAAAAACTGATGTGTAATATATTAAATAAATGCGATCTACATTTCTTTTAGCAACTTGTTTTGAAATATAAAAAGTAGAACATTTTATTCCTGTATGTGAATGCAGTCATAAACAACTAGAGCATGAGGTTCACGTGTCAATTCCAGATCTTACAAAACTTCAAGCAAACCGCTGCACAACAGAAACACATCTGGAGGCATTCTAGAAACGGTAAGAGAGTCTTATACATCACAAAAAGCCATTAAGATAACCAACCAATCCTGAAGAATCCAGCACCTCTAAATGCTTCGAGTCACTGACCCTGTGACTTCCTCCCACACTTGGGCGTAGCTGTTCCTTTAGGAGTTTCTACAAACTGTTGGCTTGCTGGCCTGGTTCCTTCCCAGCATGCATCATTATGGTACATCTCTTCCTACTTGGCGGTGCTACACTGTTCTTCACCTCCAGAACTTCATACATCCCACATGAACTGTAGCTTCCAAGGGGTTACAGACTCTGCCGAAACAGGCTCCAGAGTAGTAATGATGGTAATGAGTGGTAATCTCCACCATCCCAGTACAAACTACATCTACAAACAGCGGCTTTTGTCTTTGCAGATGTACCTTCAACACAGCTCTTTCTCACGACACTAGTCACAGTACACAGGCGACGGCAAACTGATCAGCAGTCTGACAACATTCGATCAGCCAAAATAACTAGCCACGTAGTGTTAACACTCATCATACCCTAATATAATCCAGTTTAGTGTCCCCAGGATACCATGAACTCCATGTTCTCCCCCACCCATCCAAAGCTGTAGTCAAAGCAGATCTGCAGTCTCCCTCCACTGTGGGCTCCACCCTGACACATGAATAACCTTATTCAGTCACTATGAGAAAGGTGGTAAAAGTCAGAAACTTAGTTAAGGTTAGGAATAACTGTCCCATCCT
Source organism: Brachyhypopomus gauderio (assembly GCF_052324685.1). Taxonomy (NCBI): domain Eukaryota; kingdom Metazoa; phylum Chordata; class Actinopteri; order Gymnotiformes; family Hypopomidae; genus Brachyhypopomus; species Brachyhypopomus gauderio. The sequence goes on from NC_135216.1 coordinate 26,216,900, forward strand.
CTGTGGTGGTGATGTGTATGTGGATAAGAGAATGTAATGGTTTCGAGCGTTAGGGGGTTATGTCAAAGCAGGAGTCAGGCTGTGCACAAGACATGCTAATCAATCCTCAAGTCAGAGACGAGCTTGTATCCACGAGGAATTAGCGTGAAGCCCAACTGTGTAAACACTAAATTAACTGATTAGAACCAATATCAAAACCCACACCCAAGATATGCTTAGTCTAGTCATGAAGACTTGCTACTTCACAGTTGTATGGCGTGACCTACACGAGCAGCTCCTTCACATCTGGTTTGATTTGGATTAGATGTTGTATGCAGCTACAGTAGAGCACAGAGAACGCACAGCTGTGCGGTGCCGTGGCTCTCCAAAGCCACAATCTGCCAACCAGGCCTTAGTCTGGCCCTGCGCGCCAGCAGGAGTCCACATGGCCGGCCACGACGGGGAGTGAGAGAGGCAGACAGGCAGAGCAGCGCTCGCGGCCTGTTCCCCCGCGAGCGCGAGCAGCCGTCACCAGGCGCGCGAGCATATCAATGCTGAGACGAAACGACACAATATCCGGTTATAAAGACGGTAGATGCAGCGTGGCCGTTTATCTGACCGCACATGAACGCTTTGGTTTAGCTCTGAATTGAACTCACATTAATGTGACATTAATATCTTTTGACATTTGTGGATTTTCAAGGTGTCGTCGTCGGCTTTGAAGGTGCCATTTTGCAACACGTTTCTCAAAGTAATCTCATTAAACGGGAGTCTAATTATCAAACTTTTATGTGTGTCAAAACCTAAAAGCATTTACATTTCTTAAGAAATAAAACCTGTTCACAAAATCCCAGCGTGATAAATACAACTCAAATGTGTTCAGTCACCTTTTACTTCACTAATTGATTCATTCTTTTGTTTCTCGACACTTGTGCACACGGTTATTGTAGACAGCTTTGCAGGCAAACAATATTTAGCTCATGTTGACAATGACCTGAATGCGAGACTACAAGAACTAGATGTTTCTCATGTAAACCTGATATGTCAGCACGACAGCTTGGCAAATGGGACGTTGACGTTTACCTAACCATCGGCCAGGGAACACACACACACACACACACACACACACACACACACACACACACACACACACACACACACACATAGCTTGTGTTATTTTTAGATTTTATTTTCTGGGAGAGTAACTGCAGTGTACTTTACTAAGAAACATAAAGATAGTGTCTTTAGCCTATGTAATAAAACGTTTGATGGTTTTGATGTTACATGTGTGTGGTCTCATCATGTGTCATGACCACAGGTGTCAGTAGAATTCATGGAACAAACACATCAGCATTATCATATTCAGTGTTGCCATAGTTACTTTGAAACAGTAATCCGACTACTGACTACTTCTTTAAAAAGTAACTCAGTTAAGTTACTGACTACTTGCTTTTAAAAGTAACTAAGTTAGATTACTTTTAGTTACTTTCAGCAGAGGCTGATCCCCCGCCCCTATAACATGAAAATGACTACCAGTTCTGCCAATACTCACTTTATTGACATGTATTTTAACCGGAACATCAAAAATGACACTGGCATTTGTAAACTTTTTCTTGAAATAGGCTTACATGTTTTTTAAATAAATAAATAAGACAGTCTTTCTGTTCAACTCCGCCCACTTACAGGGTTGCCAACTGTCACGCATTGAGACACACGCATTTGACTGTCTTCACACGCTTACGCCACACTTCCGATATCTCACGCCGAAAAAAAAATCCAGTTTATTTACCTCTGATCCACATCTATGATTCAATGAGTTACTAGTTCGATCTGGCGCCAACCACCGGCGATCGATCGATCGCGATATAATACTGAATTTAGTCAATTTTACACCCCGCCCGGTAACAATTTACGTTCGCCGCCAAGGCCCGGTTTTTTTTTTTTTTTTCAGGTTTGACGTTGTGTTTTTGAAAGTAGACAGCACTCTGTCGCCAGGACAGAGTGTACAACGGACCTTAATGTTGTCTTCCTTAGCCGAAATAAAATCAAAATAATGCCTGTATTTCCAGCTGCTAAAGGCGAACCTCTCCTTCCATCTGACTTTGGCGCCGCAGAGCAGAGATGACGTAACCGCGTAAGAAACGTGTAGCCAAAAAATAAGAATGAATAAATATAACCTACGTTCCCCCGAAATGCAGAAATAGTAACGCACGATGTTTTAGATAAGTAACTTTAATCTGACTACTAGTTTTTAAATAGTAGTTGCGTTAGACTACTCGTTACTGAAAAAAGTAGTCCGACTACAGTAACGCGTTACTAAGTAACGCGTTACCGGCATCACTGATCATATTATATATGCATTAAATGTTATAATCCATCACAGATATATGTGGCACGATATTGATTAAATTACTTTTTAAAAATACTTTTTTAGTCTTTTGAATGTAAAATAGTAAAAAGACTGACATTTGTTACACACACACACACACACACTACTACTACTACTACTACTACTACTACAATTACACAGATCTCACAGCAGTTTTACATGTAGGCCTAAATACTAGAACAGTTACATATCAAGGACATTTGTCCAAATATCTGATAAGTAGAAAAGATTATTACAATTCTGACATTATAATGGTCCCCATGATGGAGGAAAGTGTATTTTATATTTGAACTTTAGTTACTGGAGTTTTGTTACATTCACATTAATATTATATGTTTGTACAATGATCAATAATGCTGTTATGGTCTCGTATATTGCAGCAGGTAAAACCACTGGTTAGCGTCTCATTTTTCCCTTTAACCTGTTGAACTTCACCTTCATTTCAGGTCAAGAACTTGCATGCAGTGTGTGGCCACGCTGTAGTGGTGTGGAACGCTTGTCGTATGCTTTTATGTACAAAACACGTTCCACAGATGCTCCTGAAAGGGTGCAAGAGGTTTAGGAGACACTGAGGACGATGTGGCGGAAAGTCCAGGTGTTGATGAAGATCGAGAGGATCAGTGTATCTTAAAGAAACAACAGAACCCCCCCCCCCCCCAACCATCAAGAGGAGATAGACCAAAGATGAGTGCCATACAGAATGCTATTTAAATGTCTGTTTAAATGAATATTGAATACAAGCTGAGCCATAACATTATTTTAATTTTTTCTATTACAATATGCATGTGTGTATGCATGTGTGTGTGTGTTTGTGCACATGCATTTGTGTGTGTGTGTGTGTGTGTTTGTGAACATGCATTTGTGTGTGTTTGTGCACATGCATTTGTGTGTGTGCGCCCACACATTTGTTTGTTCTGTTTCACACCTTTCAGAAAGTCTTCCCTCTCTCACAGAGACTGAACTGAGAACAGTGAGAATGAGAACTTCCACTTTTGTTTAACATTGCTCACACCACATTTCCATCCCCACTGTGCCCTCTGATAAGCACCTTTCTACAGAACGTTCACATTTGCCTCAACCATCAGCCACACACATCTTTCCCTTCCTCTCAATCTGTCCTCCCACCTTGACGTGTACGCTCCCCGCCGGTCTCAGCCTAAGCACGCGCGCGTGCGCACACATCTGCAGTGGGCGTGTGTGTGTGTGTGTGTGTGCGTGTGGAAGGTGTTCTCGACGGCCGCCCCATCTCCTCGCCCATCTCTCGACCCCGCGGCTCCTCGGAGGGTCTGCTGTCACCTCAGCTCAAGGAGTTCGGCCTTGCTCAGACGGCTCGCGATCCTCGTGGACATGACAGGGTGTGGGAGCGAGTGCCCCGCCGTGTTTGTGGTGGACAGCCAGGCGGCTCTCCCGCCCCTGCCCCCCAGGCCGGGCCGCAAGCAGGCCCAGCGGGGCAGAAGCCCGGCCCAGACCATGCTCTTCCTGCTGGTGGCGGTGGCTCTGTGCTGCGTGGCCGTGGAGGCCTGCTTCATCTACCGCCTGTACGCAACTCAGCAGAACGCCGTGAGTCTCTCTGTGCTGCTCGTCCTTTTAGAAGGATTTCAGATTTACTTATTGCATTTCTTTTTAATCTAATGTAATGATCACTTTTGTAATATTTAAATAGTGGTTCCTTGTGAAAAAGTCTAGCGGTAATTCTGGTCACTTTCGTGTCTGTCTTCCTCCTCTTGTTCTCGTTGAGTCTTTGGAACGTGGCTGAATTAAACATGTCGTTTCGAGGTGTGTGAGATTACGTCAGGTCCGCAGAGCAGTGCATCTTTTCGCGTTTTCTAGTCCCACATGCTGTTCTGAATCGTGAAGCAGTTTCTTTATTACACACACGACTGTAATACATTGCGTGACTGAAATGACCTGCTGAAATCACCTCAGTTACACTGCAGTGAGAGGCAGTTACTGAAACTGCATGTGAACTTGGATTTCAAAAACTAGATTGGGTGATGATAAAAACATATTTGACCAAATATATTCCAATAGCTGAGGTCGTAAACATTTTTCATCACTGTTGAAAGCGTCCTATCACGTAGAACCAGGTTGAGGAGACCAGGTTGAAAGGAGACCTGAACCATGTTCCTGTTTTAAAATACTTTCTAGCTTGAGGCTGCACCATTGCTGTTTTGAGAGACCACCATCGAGAGATTAACATCGTGTGGCCCAGCTCTGAAAGTCACTGCGGGTGACGAGGTCAGTCAGACTCGAAACCCCTGCACGAGCAGAAGCTCCCTGTGTGCCTGGCTGACCTATCACAGCGCAGAGACCCTGACCGAACGCACCTGAAACTCAGCATGTGCGCCGGGGGCGTTCTGGTCTAGGTGACCTGTTTAGCAGAAACCTACATCACGAATGTGGTAAGCTCAGAGATTACGATCAGCAGCCCCCCTGTTTGCAGACCGTGCAGAGCCGTGACTTTCAGTAGCTATAGCGTGACCTTTACTTGCAGAAGGGTCACATGACCTTTATTGCGGGAGGGTCACATGCGCCGGCCCGGTGCACTGTGCTGCCAGAGCTCTGACTCCTGCGGGCCCACCCAGCTCAGGCGCTTAGATGTTCCACCCACATGGTTCTGACCCAGGGCTGGCTCTTGTGTACGAAGCTTTGTGTAGCGCTTGGGTGTTACGACACGAGCCCCTCTCAGACGTGACTTAACACACCTGACTTTGTCTTCTTATCTTCTTTTCAGAATCAGAATCATGAAGGCCCACGAACAGAGGCAAGGAAAGGTAACGGTAGAGAATACACCAACAATAATTAGTGAATGTGTATATATAGTGAATGTATATGTGTGTGTGTGTGTTAGATAATAACTATATATAACCTGAAGACTTATGAAAAGATATAACTATATATATTATATAATATATGACGAGATATAAATATTATGTGATGTTTCAGGCGGACCAGAGAAAGATGGCGATATTATACCAAAAACCAGACAGCACACAGTGATGAAGCCAGCGAAACCACTGGCTCACCTTACAGGTGCCACTATTCCCAGCACCGCACCTGTACAATGTCTTCACTGTCTGCTTAGGGATAATTAACACTTACATCTGGTCTGTCTGTCTGTCTGTCTGTCTGTCTGTGGTGAAGCTGGTAGTGAAAGGCCAGACAGTAAAGGAGTGATGCGGTGGGCCACCTCGGATCCTGAAGTTCATGACATAGAGTACAGGGAAGGGGCGCTAGTGATCTCCAGAGAAGGTTTCTACTACGTGTACTCCAAGCTGTGCTTCAGCCTGGACAGAGACATGTTCGACTACACCGTGATGAAGAACTCGTCGCGATACATGGGCGACCCCATCGAGCTCCTGCGATACCGCGTGTACGAGTTTAAACCCACCAAGAAAGGCTCGCAGGGGAGCGGCTACCTGGGCGGGGTTTTCCACCTGCTCAAGGACGACGCTCTTTTTGTCCAGCTGAGGAACAGAACCGCGCTCCGACTGCAGAACGCGGCCGACAACTTCTTCGGCATGTTCATGCTGTAGCCACAGTGAGCACCGCGCCTTGTGCAGGACGCCATTCATTATAATTTATTGTTTGGGGTATTAAAGGTGCAATAAGCGATATTATGATTATGCTTGAAAAGATTTTGAGTACGATGGGCTCTTCTTGCACGTCACGTGAATGGCCAAACTCTCACTGATGCACGTTACTATGTAACATGTTGGGGTTTTTACACTTGGTAAGATTTTTCTTTAAACGTTGTACCTTTAATATATATATATATATATATATATATATATATATATATATATATATATATATATATATATATATATATATATATTGGAGCAGTTCTTACATCCTCTATAGCACTTTCCAAACAGTTTATTAGATTCACTCAAGAACATAACACAGGAGAAGGATTTGGTCATATCTCTGTGGAAACTTCTAGAGTCAGTTTCCTGGATGTGGTTTAAGCATAGTCTTGGACTAAATCCTGATTTGACATTGAGATCATTTTGAAGTGCTATATAAATAAAATGGACAAAAAGTTGACCTTTTCTCCATTACAGTAGCATAATCCTTTAGATCACTAAAATCTTCCTGAATTCTGCATATTATAATAAATACTGGTTGGTGGATATTTTGTAGACTTCAAAGCAAAACATTTTAGTACAACATTAAGTCCTTTGATTACTATTTCTATCTTTCTAATCTTTATTGTTGTTAAAACCTTGTTATAGTTATAAATTGAATGTATTCTCTAACATGTTTTCTAAGTTTATAGTTGTTTCATATTTGCATACATAAGAATATATCTATAATAATAACTGACTCTGTAAAGTTCATGTTAATTGAAATTTTGTACTCTACCTTGTTTTTTCTAAGCTTTTTTAGTCAATAATAAATATTTCAAATATCTTATGTCAAATCATTTTAAAAACGTTTCCTGTTTTTACATTTAGTAGCCCTTAGGTTGTTTTGTCTTAAGGGCACATCTGCCCCAAACACAATGCGAGCCGAGTCAGCACACACAGGTTGCGAGGTTGTGGTCGGCCTGACTGACATGCGTTATATGAACAAATACATCTGTGTGTCTTGGCAACATCGCAAATGCGTTCAAAGTCCTCACCTCTGTGACTCCCCTCTCTTATTTTATCTGTGTTTTGCTATATGGACAAACCTGACTGTAGTGTGATGCAACACTGCACTGAATCACTGAATCAGACCAGAGTCATCTAAAGCTATCGGACTGAATCTCTCTCTCTCTCTCTCTCTCATGCATGCACACATGGACGTAATTTTTAATTTCAAAAGTGGGGAGGACATGGATTCGTAGCTATTTAAATATTTGGTTTTAACCGTAAAAACTGGGGGGGACCAAAGCTGGCTTTTGAAAAAGTGGGGGGGACATGTCCCCCCCGTCCCCCCCCAAAATTACGTCCGTGCATGCACATGTGCGCGTCTCTGTGTGTGAACGTCAGTGAAATCGTCTTGGTTTCGTTTGGATTTCTCTGCACCTGTGGGTCGAGTTCTAAGAAGCCGCAGAGACTTCCGCCCACGCTGGGAGACGTCGCCTGGCCTGCTGTAAGCTCAGCCCCACCGTGTTAGTGTAAACGAGGCAGGAAGTGGGTAGCGCCGGGGTGGGTGGGGGGTAACGGGTCAGTACCACGTACCTGACAGCCGTACTTATGCTGACTCACACGACGCCTCCCCCGAATGTCCCTTTGGAACGTTCCAGCTGCACATCGGTACGCACCATTTTATCATTTTTGGGGGTGGGTGTGTAATGGGACATTTCCGATATATGTGTCCTTCATCAGCGGTGGGTGCAGGCAAAGTGTTTCTTTGCACAGAATCCTGTGCTTTTTTTTTTACACAAAAAAACTTTTGTGTACTTCGCTACAATCTTAATATCTGTCAGACGGTTCACCGCAGTTACCCACCTGGAATCTTCTTAATTAATATATATTAACATGGGTAAGTCCAGACAGTTACAGTTGGAGGGAGGCCATGGAAATAATAGCACAACCTTTTAACTGATGTGCACTGCAAACTTAAGTAGGAAACACAGACCACATCAGAGGAAAGGAGAGAGAGAGAGAGAAAGAAAGAGAGAGAGACAGGAAGAGATTATGTCAAAAATCCTATCATTTGAGTCATGGTTGAGTCAACTTTATTCACTCACATACAGTACAATCATGCTCTTAGTAAGAACAGAGTTACAGGCTGAAACCAATGTTATCATGCACAATGCAACACAATGCGATGTTACCACAGTCAGCAAAACTAATGCAGTACAGACATGAATGTGGGTGAGCTACTGCAAACATGAAGTATCTCAGTGTTCATGGAGGGTTTGTGTGTGTGTGTGTGTGTCTGTGTGTGTGTGTGTGTGTCTAACAGGTCTAACACAAACTGCCCACAGCAACATATGCACACATTCCCACCACCCTCACACAGCAGGGGTTTGAAACAGACGGCGGAGACATATTCACACGTTCTCTCACACACCACTCTTCATGTAGCTGGACTCCCCCCGCGGCCACTGCTTTCTCAGCCACTCTTTCTGTCAATACCGATTTCAGATAAAATAGTGCTTGGAAAATCTGTACCATTAAGCAGATTTACATCGAATAAATAACCTGGGAAAATGAATAGACATGAACAATAAACATGCTATAGCAGAATACCTAAGATCATTAATTCACGTTTTACACAATTGTGACAGGGACCCATTTTAATATCAACTACTGATGCAAGGAATATCCGCAGGTAGAGAAGCTTCTCTGACAAGGTCAATGTTGTCATTAACTTCATATGTAGTGTCTGTAGGCCATTTCAGCGATTCAGAGAATCTGTCAGGCAGAGACCCACACAGAGTAGATAGCACCCCCTACTGGAGTGAGCTAGACACTGCAATTTTATAACAATTTTATTCTATGGAACAATTTTGCTTCACTCGTGAGATGAAACATCGTGTTTTTTAGAGTCTTGTAATCATTTTGTTATAAATGTTTTACACTTTTTACATAGATGCACAAAGATTAGATTTATAATACAATGTTTAATCTCACAGATAATGTACGATTTAAACTGTAGAACCACAATTTGTTGCTAAAACAATCCAGGAAAAGTTTAGGACTGTAATGTTATGAAAATGAACCTTGCATTATTCTACAGTTTTCCTGTTTAAATTGATATAACATTTAGATCATTACCCAAAAGAACACAACTTATGCATGTATTTACGTATATATGTATTTTTGTGTGTGTAAGTAGCCTATGTACTTATTTATGCAGAATATGCATTTACAGTGCTGCTTGAAAGTTTGACAATGTTAGAGGAAACCAACCAAACCACTGTCATGCCAAGCGTGAAGCTCACAGGTCAGCGATGCTGAGAGGAAAGGAGATATCTGAGGACATCAGGAAGATGGTGGTGACAGTCCATCAGTCTGAGGAGAGATATAAGCCCACCTCAAAAAGATTCCAGCTCTCAAATCAATAGACATGGAATTCAAAGGAGAATTGCCAGAAGGAAGCTTCTGCTCTCAAGAAAGAACAAATTTGCCCGTTTAAACTTTGCCAGAGAGCACTTGGACAAACCAGAGGGTGACTGGTAGTCCATCTCTGGAAAGACGAGTCCAAAATTGAACTATTTGCCCTAAATCACAGGCACCATGTTTGGAGAAAAGTCAACACTGCATATAAAGAGAAGAACTTCCTCCCAACAGTGAAGCATGGTGGTGGAGATGTGAAGGTCTGTATGACTCCATATTACCCAGGAAACCATCATTTCCCAGGACTATCAACAAATTCTTGACCAGAATCTCCTGTCAACAGTCAGGGAGTTGGTGCTGGGGCGGAAATGGATTATGCAACAAGACAACGACCCAAAGCATTCCAGCAAAACAGAGAATGGAGCTCAATCCCATGGAAGAGCTGTGGGAAGAGCTGAAGTAGGCAGAACACACCAGATGTTCCTCCAGCCTCTCTCAACGGGCAAAAATCCCAAAAAGCTTGTTTGTGGTTACAGAAGATGTTTGAAGTTATGGCTGCAAACGGAGGTGCCACAAACTACTAAAAGAGTTCACTTTTGTTCTTTGGAGATTTTCAGTTTTTGGAGAAAAAAATTACTTCTGTTGAAGTAAACAATGAAAATATATACATTACCAGACAAAGGTTTATTATTATTTTTGACTTTTAAAAACAGGGAAGATGCCAAACCAATGAACTAACACTTTATATTAGATTATTATTAGATACTAGATTATCTGAAGTAAATATCCTATAGTTTGATGACAGCGTTGCGTGCTCTTGGTCTGTTGAGCAGACTCATGAAGCCGCACCTATGATGCTTCTCCATCAGTCCTGAAGACCTTGTCACACATGCAGAGACCTTGTGGAGTGAGGAATCAAAGTTCTGAACTAAAACTGCTGAGGGTGCATCTAAAATTGTCTGCATGTGTATGTATGTGTATGTGTGTGTGTTGAGAATTAATTAATATATATATATATATATATATATATATATATATATATATATATATATATATATATATATATATATAACACCATTCACAATTGATATTTATTTATAAAAAACATTAAGCATAATCCATTAGATTAAAATGCCATTTTTTACTATTAAGAACATGTGTTGAGTCAGGTGTGTCCACATTTTTGACTGTTAGTGTATCTTTTCAGTGTGTCCACATTTTTGACTGTTAGTGTATCTTTTCAGTGTGTCCACATTTTTGACTGTTAGTGTATCTTTTCAGTGTGTCCACACTTTTGACTGTTAGTGTATCTTTTCAGATCTTTTCAGTGTCCCTTAATTGGAGGGTCTGCTTTACAAATCTTCATTTCGTAAGATTATTTAAATATTTGTTTAGAAAACAATGATCATGTTTGGATGGTTCAAAAACGTCCAAGCAGCAGGTGTGCATGTATGTATTCATGTATATGTATGTATATATATTTTTGTATTTGTTTGTTTGCCATAGGAACAGAAGCTAAGGATACACAGCCTGTGATTGGATTAGAAGTGAACTGAAACAATGTGGGGAAAAGTTTTATCACACTGAGTGAGTGAAAACATGCACAAGTGTAATCAGGATGTTGCTATAAACAAATAAACATGTATGCATTAAATAAACGAACACACTCTTCACACCGTCTGGTCTGTGTTTCTTTGATGTCCCAGACCGGGTGGGTGAAACTCTCTCTCTCTCTCTCTCTCTCTCTCTCTCTCTCTCTCTCTCTCTCTCTCTATCTCCCTCTCTCTTTCTTCCGCTGTGGAAATCATATGAGGCTGTAATAAATAGAAGTGGGAAAAGGTGACGAGCATAATGAGTGATTCTAACCCTCCGATACAGCGCTGAAACGCCCACTCGCAACATCACGTTATCACAGACACCGTGTGCGCTGAAACGCCCACTCGCAACGTCACGTTATCACAGACACCGTGTGCGCTGAAAAACATCCCTTACCCAAAACAGCATCTTACACAAAATAAATGTTTTTTGCATCTCTCTTAGAAAGATCTATAATGATTTATACCCGTTGGAATACATGGTTGTTTGTATGCATACGTGTATGTGTGTGTGTGTGAGTTGACCTTTTACAGTAAATCTAAAGTAAAGGTAACCTGGTCTAATATCATTAGTTGTGCAGGGGATGTTCTGATGAAACTTTCTGTCTACGGCAGCTTTTCAAAGGTTTCATTTTCCTGGTCTGTCTATTGTTCAATTAGTTTAAAAAAAGCATAATGTACAAACTATTGTACAGAAACTAAATGGTATTTTTTTATATTATATTACAAATCCTGTATAATATTATGTGCTTTATATGCTGACTCCATCTTTAAGTACTAGTTTTGTGAGATATGTTGTTGGGGGTGGTCTGTGTGGTTGAGAGTAGTCTTTGTAGGTCAGGGTGGTCTGTGTGGTTGGGGGTGGTCTGTGTGGATGTGGGGTTTTTTGTGTAGATGGGTGTGGTCTGTATGGTTAAGGGTGGTCTGTGTGGATGGGGGTGTTTGTGTGGATGGGTGTGGTCTGTATGGTTAAGGGTGGTCTGTGTGGATGGGGGTGTTCTGTGAACAAATCTCATCAACTCATCAATTGTCTTATGTGGCAAATCTCAGTCTGTGACACATTCTTTCACTTTCTCCCTATTACAGGGGTCTCACAGCCGAATAACCGCAAAAGAATACAGTGCTCGTCTATCGCACGCTTGCGCTCGAAGCACACTACTATCGCACAATCGCACGTGAACTGCAGTTTGCCAGACCTACTTGGGCCAGAGGGAGCTAACCAAGCAGAATGTTCTTGAGACTACGAATAACTACAACTCTATACGTTTATTCTATATATGTTTATTCAATGAAAAGTTTTTTTAATGTGAAGCCCACAGTTGACTCAAATGTTCTGTTGGGTGGACCTGTGTAGATTACTCATCTGTTGTGGGTATGGACCTGTGTAGATTACTCATCTGTTGTGGGTATGTGAGCATTACTCACCAGCTGTGCTGAGAGGGAATCTGCAGTTTTCTTATATCACTCCCACTTGCAACAAAAGACAACACATCTGTCACTGTTTTAAAAGTCCTTGTGTTTTACTCCTTTTTTTTAATGAACCCGTAATAATACTTGCCTACAGCCTCCGGAGACAACACATCTGACAACAGCCTCATGAACTTGTTAAAATATTTAACACAGAGCAACAGATTTTCTGTAAACAGTGAAGTAAATTTAACACATGAGCTACCAAAGAGGGAAACTTCTATTTTATTATAGGCAACTTTGAGAATGTGATACAGTCCATGTTCTGGCTAACAAGGTCATTTATAAGAAGCATTTTATTGACAGAAATTCCTCCAGAAGACCCAAGAGAAGTCAAATCATAGGAACATTTCACATTAAAGTCATTTGAAGTTCTGGTGATTAACAAAAATTACAAGTGCAATGGTTACTCACTGTAAAACAATGCTGTGAAAATCCCTCACCATGCATTAGCTCATTGTGGAGTTACAAATCAGGAAGTGTTTTCAAGAATAAAAGCATAATATTACACAAAGTAACTAAATACTTTAAAAGTCCCCATGTGGCTTTAAAAAGCTAAACACTAAAGAAAAGATGTGACAGTTCAAAATGAAAATACAATAATAACAACTAAAAATAATGAAAACAAACCTGAATTGAGATTCTTACTTATAATATTTTGGATATACAATACAATGTAATCTGTATGTTATTAACATTGATTTAAATGTAAAGTGGAGAATTACATTAATTGACACCAAATGTTTGATAAGATTTTTTTAACTGCCAACCTACGTCAAATTATAATGTTTGTCATTGCTCGACAAAGGGGTTCGTCTGTAGTGATTTCTAATGTTCAATTCCACATCCCCTTCATAGGCCGACGTGTAAGCTGTCCTGTGACAAGCTTTTTGCTCGAGTCTGATATGGACAGAATTATAGGAATGTCCCATACGCATAGGACTTTTTGGACAAATAAAGCAAGCCGCACAATTTGATAGGAGACTTCCTGTGAAGCCCAAATGTGACGTATCCTTCCACATATTATCCATCATGAGATATTTCTATCTCACTGTACACAGCTCTGTACATTTGCAATGTGCAATAAAATAATGAGTAACTTTAGTCAGTGCTTAATATCAATACATTCATATAAACTACTGTGTTGTTTACAATCATTATTTTTTATAAATAAATCTGAGAAATAAATTAATAAAGTAAAAGAAAACAGATATAAACAGGAATTAGAACCAGGTGATGCTCACTCAATGTTTTTTATAGCCTTCAAAGTTCTTAATGGTCTTTTTCTTAACTTATGTAATATTGTAATATTGAGACCAGTGTAAGACTCAAGTGTGAGAGTGTGGGTAACGTTAGCACTGTAATGTTAGCACAACAAACAGAATACATCAAAACAAACAAAGCACTTTGACACCCATGTGAGCTGGTCACACAGTAACACTCTAAACTGAAGTGGTAAGACTACTAATGTTTTGGCAAATTGTCAACCTATTTCTGAATGGTGTTCTGGATTATATTATAATATAGTAGAACTCAAGGGAGTTTCAGGCTTTCATGCTCATTCCTTCTTTCATCATCGACAGGAAATAAGGTGGTTCTGTATCTCAGTCCTCACACACAGAGTGAAGATGGAGCTCCTGAATTCAGATGAATGACCAAACCGTTCCCAAATTCACTGAAGAATGCTGAAGGTCCAGTAGCTCCTGTGATGCGGCGATGTGCACGGTGACTCACAGCTGCCCCCTCCTTCACGCGCATCACAGCTTTAAGAGAACTTTTACTTCAGTTGCCAGTTCAGCTGTTTTTGCACATTTAGATTAGACAATTAGACACTTTAATAAGAGCCATTAGCACAAACCGCCGTGTGCTAGAAGTTGTTCGTTGCTGTAATTGCTCTCGAAAGTCTGAGCGGATGGTGCAAACAGAATAGTTTCAGTCATTTGGTGCAAGGTGGTTTATCGTGATATCGCTGGCATCATGTCGTCTTTTCTGACTCAGGAGGGAAGAGAATGATTAACAGGCGAAACGTCTCCAGAGGCCCAGACTTTCCAGGTCGTGTGAGACTGCCGCTGCCTGACCACAGAACAGACACAGTACAGGAAGTTGGGCTCAGACATCCTGACAGGAAGTCCCCAAGGCCAACTTGCCCCCTCAGACTTATTCCAGCACCGCTGCATCCTGAAAGGTGGCAGGCGTGACCGGACATTACCGCAGCAGGATCATGCCCAGGTAGGTCTGTTCAGAGAGGCTAGGTGCAGGCGTGCAGGTCACATGCAAGTATGAACCGGCCGATAAGCGCAATTCCTTACCGATCAGACCGGTAGATTTCTGTGATCTGTTGATGTGACCTTCCAAGATGGAAATCTTCTTGCCCGAAATTACCTTGATCACCTCGATGAAATAGTCTACGCCTTTGTTTGTGGATTCCAGAGTCACTTGTAGGTAAAGAAAATAATTTCCGTCCTGTTTCACCATGACATCATCTTTGACGTCCCGCCACGTCAGTACGGTTTGGTTACACTGTCCTTGAAGAAAAGAGAAGAGTTAGTACACAGCAGCAACACACACACACACACACACACACACACACACACACACACACACACACACACTCATACATCAACCAGGATGTATGAGAGCAGCCAAGTGCCCAGTCTTACCAAAATCATACAGAATAGGTGTGCCCGGAGTGGGTGTAGGGGGCTTCTGTGGAGTCTGTGGTTTTAAGAGACAGTGAGTTAGAATGTGGACCTTCATGATATAAAGTCACAGTGGTTTTAACACCTTAAACATTCTATACAGCACTTACTAAAAATGTGTTTAAAAAACCCCATATATTAATGACATTTCAGCTCTTATTCATAACATGATCTATCTGCTGGCCAAATGAGGATGGAATAAAGTACACACTCTATCCAATCAGAACTGGAGTAAAGTACACACTCTATCCAATCAGAACTGGAATAAAGTACACACTCTATCCAATCAGAACTGGAGTAAAGTACACACTCTATCCAATCAGAACTGGAATAAAGTACACACTCTATCCAATCAGAACTGGAATAAAGTACACACTCTATCCAATCAGAACTGGAGTAAAGTACACACTCTATCCAATCAGAACTGGAATAAAGTACACACTATCCAATCAGAACTGGAATAAAGTACACACTCTATCCAATCAGAACTGGAGTAAAGTACACACTATCCAATCAGAACTGGAATAAAGTACACACTCTATCCAATCAGAACTGGAGTAAAGTACACACTCTATCCAATCAGAACTGGAATAAAGTACACACTATCCAATCAGAACTGGAATAAAGTACACACTCTATCCAATCAGAACTGGAGTAAAGTACACACTCTATCCAATCAGAACTGGAGTAAAGTACACACTTTATCCAATCAGAACTGGAATAAAGTACACACTCTATCCAATCAGAACTGGAGTAAAGTACACACTCTATCCAATCAGAACACTTAGTAAGCAGAACAATAGTAAACACTTAGCACTTTTAATAATAATAATAATAATAATCTTTATTTGTATAGCACCTTTCATACATACATGCAACTCAAAGTGCTTTACAGTATAAATAAAATAAACATTAAAGGAGATAAGACAAAAAGTTATAAGAAAATATTAAAATAACATAAAAAGTAAAAAAGGTAAAGTAAATAAGATAATAAGAAGTAAAGTAAATAAGATAAAACTATTAAGATAATTGGATTTAGAAAATAATAGACAACAAAATGTAATAAAGTAAATAAGATTGAGAATTTCTTAACTAAAAGCGGATCTAAACAGGAATGTTTTGAGACTGTTCTTAAAACTATGCAGGGATGAAATGCCTCTGAGCTCTTCAGGAAGAGAATTCCAGAGCTTTGGGCCATAGTGGCTAAAAGCACCCTCGCCAATCTTTAATCGGCTTTTAGGAATCACCAGTAGATTACTGTTTGAAGACCTGAGAGACCTGACTTTTGTAAGTCGCTCTGGATAAGAGCGTCTGCTAAATGCCGTAAATGTAAACTGGAGTAAAGTACACACTCTATCCAATCAGAACTGGAGAAAAGTACGCCATTCTATCCAATCAGAACTGGAGAAACCACCACAGACCAGTGGTGATTGTAAAGGCTGTTGGGGCCCTAGGCAAAAAATTATGGGGCCCCTTTTATGGAATTCAGGTCTCATACTGTCAAACAAACTTTGCACATCGCCACTGCTGTAGTTTATAGTGAGTCAGCCCTCAGTGGCGCCCCCCACTGGCCCAGAGACCCAAAGCACTCGCCTGCCTTCCCATTGGCATGTGGCACCTTTGACCACACACTTTATCCAATGAGAACTGGAGTTAAACACTTACTCTACCCAATCAGAACTCACCCAAAACATACACTCCATCCAGTGACAACTGGTGAATAAGCACATACTCTATCCATTGAGAGCAGGCTGTGAAATAAAGCACACACACCCCGATCACAGTGCATGTAGAGAAGTTCAAACAGAACCTCATAGCTCAGTGACTCATAGCAGAATATTTTTGTCTCTCCTCTCAGTGGTTGTTAGATCTCCAAAAATGACTCTTATACATCCCACACACGATGCTCCTCACCAGGGTTCTGAAGTCCCATTCATGGTACTAAAGGCAGGAAATCAATAATCAACCAATGAATGAACCTGAAAGGTCCCAGTCACACTAATCAATGTGAGGAGAGCCCTGGAGGAGTGGGACGGAGATGTGGTGACCTGTGTCTGAGCAGAAATCAGCGAACTAGAGGGCGGGAGCGTCTACCTGGCACCACGTGGCTGAATCAGCCATCAATTTAACATTCAACATCAGATTGTGACGTGAGCTGGGTGGAGTAAACAGTGAAGCAGCGTGGTGGTGGGCCACAGTGATGGGTGGAGTAAACAGTTAAGCAGCGTGGTGGTGGGCCACAGTGATGCCTTTGAGCAGGAGGTGACATTTTTCACAGATGTGAAAATGACTTGTGAAAAAAACAACTCTCTTGCGAAACGATGGTTTCAGAGGTTCTCTTGATTCATTTTCAAACATTGGGCAAACAAACAAAAACAAATAAGGGTGTTACTACTGGATGAAACCACTATACCACGATAGATGGTAGAAGATCTAGAAACATGTCAAACACTACACATGTCTAATCAATATCCTTTGGGATCAAAAACTCTGCACCAATATAAATAATGCTTGTAAAAAATGCTTATAGAAAAAAGCATTATATAAAAAACTGTATCAGGCTTTAAGACTTTCTGAACAGGTAGGGCATGTGCTGACTTGTTTCATGCTAGATTCTGACTACAGCATGAAAAGCATCTAGATGAAATCATAAGAAACCAAACCCTTAAACCACAAGAAAATATTTCTGCTCACCTTTACGGTTGACTTTGAGTCATGTGTGTAACTTTAAGAACACACTTAAGAGAGGCCCAAACCCAAGATAAGGAATCAATAGCTACTGCATGTTATTAGAAAAAAAGAAAAAGAAAAACATGGACAAGACTAATTCAAACACTTGCTGTACGCACGTGAGACCAGCCTATCTAGAGATTAGGCACTGTAACACCTGTTTCACTGTAACACCTGTTTCACTGTGGAACTTGTACAACGCCAGCGTGAGCAAAGAACTGTAGCCATTAAATCCTGAACACCTGTTCATATCACACTGCTGAAGTCACGTAATTTCAGTAAGCGACCATGAAGCTTGTGCCATCTTACTGTCAAGCAGAGGAACAGAAGAAAAACGTACCGTCACGTTGGATGCTCTAGGAATGATGAAGTGGAGAGAGATGGAGACCACCAGGACCATGGTGAGGAGGGAAGCCCAGGTCAGGAGCACCCACACCAGCCTCCTCAGCTGGGCCACATGGGCACCACACGACTGACCATCCATGGCACGGCAGGAGAAGGTACTGATGCGCGTTGTCAGGAAGGCGAGAGACTATACGCAACAGTGAGATGAGACGAGACGAGACGAGACGCGACTGTGGCGAGATGCTGTAAACACTGACGTTTTGAGGCAAGGCAGCCCAGAAATGAAGAGAGAGAAAGTGAGAGAGAGAGAGAGAGAGAGAGAGAGAGAGAGAGAGAGAGAGAGAGAGAGTACAATTCTGTTCCTTGTCTTGGGCTCTGTCTGCTAAGAAACCTCAGCCTGAGTTCTGTTTCCTGTGTAGTTGGGTTTTGTGTGCGCAAAGGGAAACAGTGAGGAGTAAAAGTGTGTAAGGGCTGTGGTGTTCTCAGCAGGTGTCCAGGAGGAGTGTGTACTTTCCCCCAGACCATGGGTAAGCAGCACGGAGACAGCACGGAAGCCCCGCCCCTGACTGTGGAGGGAAGCCCCGCCCCTCACTGTGGAGGGACAGGCCCGCTCACCAAACAGAGGAAGAGAGACGTGAACAGAGGTCCTATCATGGCGGAAATGCATCGTATCAAAACATTTACGGAGAAAATCATCACCGTCTTCACACACCTCAGTTCCAAAACTATGGTCAGCGCCGAAACCCTGGCCAGCAGCCCCCGCGCAAGGCACTCAGACGAGACACTCAGACGAGACACTCAGACGAGACACTCAGACGAGACACCTCTCCTCAGTCTGCCCTCGAAACTGCTGCTTCTCTGTCAGTTTTCTGTATTTCTCTTTTCTTTTAGCCTCCAGATAGAGCGAAGGACTCTGGCTGGTGGATTCCCTTAACATGCATTAACCATGCCTGACCTTTACCAAGGCCCACACCTCCCACATAGCTAGCCACTCAGTCTTGGTGATCTAATCTCAACCAGTGCAATTGTCCAGCCCAACAACCACTTAACATCTGCCCGAAATAGCAAATATGTCATAGTCAAGATTTTAACAATATTACCACATCATAGTACTTATAAGCAAAATTACAAGAATATTTGGTTGCTCACACCTTTTGTCTTGAGGACAGACTAGACATCAGAGAAGGGCTCTTTCACTCTTTTCCTTTTGTTCTTTCACTCTATCCACTGAGTGCCCGTGCAGTTTGATTTCTGCTCATTACCCTCATAGGAACTCTCTTATTTGATGTCCACGCCCCCTCTGTGGTTCAAGCTCATCTATCCCCCCTGCTCAGTGTTGCTAAAATCCAACCATCTGCTGCTGAACTTCTCTTTGGTCTCCAGCCACCTGCATTACTGCAGCCCTCTCCATACTGACATGAGCTCTCCTGTCCTTCAGGAGCTTCAGATGGTTCGGAGATCTACTGCTCTCTTCTGTCCTTCAGGAGCTTCAGGAGGAGCTCATCCTCTTACACCCACCCAGTTGCACCAGCACATTTCATCCATTCTCAGATCTTCACAGGCTTACTATTAAGCATCTCATACATGTGGAAATCCCCCTACTCACATCCAAAGCGGATCTTCACTCCAGACCCTCTCTCAGGTCTTCTTCAACTGAACTCCTCACAGCTTCACCAGCTGAACATTGTCCAGATTTGATCCAAGACCCTGAAACTCTTCTGCCTCTCATGTCCAGCGACTTAAAAATTTAAATCAAATTTATTTATATAACGCTTTTTACAACACATGTCACAAAGCAGCTTTACAATCGTATGGGTCCATATCCCTAATGGTGCTGACATGTATAACTAACTTGGAAAATTACGTCTAGCCAGCACCAATTACATGTTTTATTATTAAATTTGATGCATTATTATTATTATTAACATGTATCATCATCATCATCATCATCATTATCATCATCATCTGCCTGTTCCACCAGTGCACTAATAAAAGTATATGAAGTAGAGCTCACATACCCCCCGTTTCATAATCTGATCAGACTGTGTTCATGCCTCTCACACAACAGGCCTCTTTTCATTTCAGATTGCAGCTCCAACCACGTAACCACAGGACGTTTTCCAGGTGAAGCACAACATACATCAAAGTATTTAATATCTTAGCCAGTTGGGGACTTTTACTATAGAAGGTTTTTTTTTCCAGTGTTGGCAACACTGATAATAAGGAGACATATGAAACACAGCTCCTACCCACGAGCTGCCATGTCACTGTCTATATCAGAAAACGTTGGCACCAGCCATAACACTCAGGAAGAGATCAGAGAGGTGTGTGGTGTG
Organism: Brachyhypopomus gauderio; assembly: GCF_052324685.1. Taxonomy (NCBI): domain Eukaryota; kingdom Metazoa; phylum Chordata; class Actinopteri; order Gymnotiformes; family Hypopomidae; genus Brachyhypopomus; species Brachyhypopomus gauderio. Next base: position 26,237,438 of record NC_135216.1, read on the forward strand.
CGAAAGATGCAACAGATCGATTAGAGACTACAATATATGTTTTTATATGTTTCCATTAGCAGGCATCATCCAGTCTTTTATAATTGTTTCCTATCATTTATACGCAGATGACATTCAGTTGTACATGTCTTTCAAGCCCCAGCAACTGGATAGGCTGTCCACCCTACTCCAGTGTTTAACTCAGATCAGTGAGTGGCTATCTAGTAACTGTCTTGTTTTAAATGCAGACAAAACTGAGACTATGATTATTGCACCTCCTGATTTACATCCAAAAATCAGTCAGATACTTGCCTCTTCCTGTCCCTCAGCCAAACCTAACATCCGAAATCTTGGTGTAATTTTTGACATTGAGCTTTGACACTCATATAAAATCCATGTCACATTCTTGCTTCTTTCACTTAAAAAACATTTCCAAAATACGTCATGTGGTTTCCATAGTTGATCTGGAAAAAATTATACATGCCTTTGTATCTTCTCGCTTGGACTACTGCAATGCGCTTTTGTATGGCTTGGATAAATCATCTCTCTCTCGGCTCCAAGCGATACAAAATGCAGCAGCTAGATTATTAACACGCACTAGCAAACGAGCTCACATAACCCCGATCTTATATTCATTGCACTGGCTCCCAGTAAATTTTAGAATTCATTTTAAAATTCTTGTCTTTACATATAGAGCATTAAATGGCCAGGCTCCTGTGTACATCACCCAGCTCCTTACTAAATATTCACCATCTCGCTGTCTCTGCTCACAGGACCAAAGTCTATTGGCTGTTCCCCAGACTCGATTAAAGACCAAGGGGGACAGAGCTTTTCAATCTATAGCACCCAGGCTCTGGAACAGCCTCCCTTTACACCTCCGGTTAGCAGACTCCTTCAAAAAAGAGTTAGAAACTTTTCTCTTTAAACAGGCCTTCTGCTAATATATATGTGGATGTATGCGTATGTGTATATGTATGTTTATATATATGTATGTATATATAAATATATATACGTTGAGTGGTGTTTTATCAAAGGTTATGTTGTCTTATTTTATTTGTCTACTTTATTTTTATCATCTTATTTTATTATTGTATTACCTTCTATTATCTGTAGTGCTATATGTATAGCTCTTTGTGACTATTGTCTGTGAAAAGCGCTTTATAAATAAAGCTAACTTACTTAAGACATATTATTCTGAAAGTACTGGGACAAAGACATGTTATTCAGAGAGGTCAGGGAGAGAGACATGTTATTCTGAGAGGATGGGGACAGATGTGTTATTCCAAGAGGATGGGGACAGATGTGTTATTCCGACAGGACGGGGACAGAGATGTGTTACTCTGAGAGGACGGGTACAGAGACATGTTGTTCTGAGAGGACGGGGACAGAGACGTCTTGTTCCGAGAGGACGGGGACAGATGTCTTGTTCTGAGAGGACGGGGACAGAGACGTGTTATGGAGGATGGGGACAGAAACGTCTTGTTCTGAGAGGACGGTGACAGAGACGTGTTATTCTGGGAGGATGGGGACAGAAACGTCTTGTTCTGAGAGGACGGTGACAGAGACGTGTTATTCTGGGAGGATGGGGACAGAGACGTGTTACTCTGAGAGGAGGGGGACAGAGACGTCTTGTTCTGAGAGGACGGTGACAGAGACGTGTTATTCTGGGAGGAAGGGGACAGAGACGTCTTGTTCTGAGTGGACGGGGACAGAGACGTCTTGTTCTGAGTGGACGGGGACAGAGACGTCTTGTTCTGAGAGGACGGGGACAGAGACGTCTTGTTCTGAGAGGACAGGGACAGAGACGTGTTATTTCTGCTCTGCCATCCCCCGCCCACGATTTTCCACCGCTGCACACGTCTGTACATGTCTGTACATGTCTGTACATGTCTGTACACCAGTCTGCCTGGACCCTGACTGACGAGATATCCGGTCTGTGTTTAGCACTGGTGTGACACACATGCAGGATCCATAATGATCACATTCAGCCAATTTGTTAATTGATAGTTGTAAATGATCCATTTACAGAGCTGAATGTAAGCACAACATTTCAGACATTGTGTAATACATGTTGATAGAGTATGAAATAACAAGGGACCAACCCACTGTGTGTGTGTGTGTGTGTGACCAACCCACTGTGTGTGTATGTGTGTGTGACCAACCCACTGTGTGTGTGTGTGTGTGTGTGTGTGTGTGTGTGTGTGTGTGTGTGTGTGTGTGTGTGTGTGTGTGTGTGTGACCAACCCACTGTGTGTGTGTGTGTGTGTGTGTGTGTGTGTGTGTGTGTGTGTGTGTGCACATGACCAACCAGCTGTTTTTTAATTACACATACACAGAGACCTGAGCGTGTTTCATGAACGTGTGATTTACAGCTGCACATTGAGCTGTTACTACAGGATATCACTGCTGTAGCTTTGGAAACCTGTAGACTCTGGTTGTCCTTTGTCTTCAGGTCCACTTCTACACCTGGGGATTTCACAGCACACCATACACCTGGGGATTTCCTTGGCTTGGCCAACGTCTGATGGAGAACAGACGTGGGTGATGCCAGGTGTCTCGACAGGCCTGTCCAGCTCAGCTGTGTGAGGGTTGTGGTGTGTGTAGGCCAACCCACCCACAGGTTGCTCCTACTAAATGAGCTACCACAGAGATCAGTGAGCTGTTGTGGTATGTGGGCGAATACAACACCTGTCGCCGCCGCAGTCGCTGACGCACGACTGAGTTGTTGCTAACTAGTTGTTGACAAAAGAGGCGGAGGGATATGTTTACGTGGTACGTGGAGGTCTCGTCAAACGCAACTGGATTACAGGACTAGAAATCAGTCATGATTCGCACTATTTGTGAAAGCGGGTTCTGTTTGGACATAATTTCAGTTATTTTTAATCACACTTTTAAAACACTGTTAAAATTGTAACTGTAAAAACTATAAAATAGCATAACAAAACAAAGTGGTGAGTAACGTTTATAGCAACCGAGTATTTTACTCTGCTAGAGCTGCGTAAACAGTTGGAGGAAATCGTGTTTATTTATGTTAGGACCACCGTGTTTCTGCCTACGAATTTTAACTTGAAAGCGTTTGCCAAATCTTTAAACTTTGACATCTCAGGACTACACTTCTCATTCCTATAGCCACACACCTTTAAATTAACGTGTTTTAATGATTCATTTACAGCAGACTATAAATAACATTAAGATTAATAGCTAAATAATAAGCCTCAATGTGATCGTTTCTTTGAGAATCCATGGATGTGGGGTTAACAAAGTTCATTCCACACTCATTATAAAGAAAGGAAAAAAAGTCATGTTTGTTTGTTTGTTTGTTTGTTTTCTTCACTTTCACTCACCCCCCTCCGTGTCAGTGATGTAGGCCGAGCAGCGTCCCAGGGTTCCAGGATGGTATGCAGCGTTACAATGGCGCCATCTACAGGCCGTAATGTAAACTGCATAACTTTTAGCACAATTTCGTATTAATTTCAGCGAGATTTTTTAGACAGGTGACTATAAACAATAAACCACTCCAAATAACAGGGTGATATATGAATGCATTTGCGTATATACAGGTAGAAGTTGGCGAGAAAGGTGTAACCCGTAAATGATCTTGGAAAATAGCCGTTAATGCTGTTTACTGTATACTGTATATGGCGGTATAATACTACACTACTACTTATTTATTGCTCGCGGGGAGGTCGTTGAATTGTCTGGTTTGCACGGCACTAGGTGACCACTGCAAATATTTAGTGATAATGGAAATAATATAGCAAGCCCATATTCCCGGGAAATACTGGCATATAGTCTAAAATACCAATAATGTTCTTGGTTTAACACTTGGTACTTGAGTTATGAATGGTCTCACAATAAACAGAATGTTGACGGTTTAGAAAATCCCACCGCCGATTTTACAGTAAGTAAATGTTTAAATAGGCCTATTTAAACATTAACGTAATGTTTATATAACATAATATATAATATATAATAATATATATATAATGTATAAAAATTATAATATATAATATATTACACAATATATATATTATTAATTTATATATTAATTATATATAATATACATTATAATATATATTTATATAATATATACATTATACAATATTAATATTATATATATAATATATAAATATTATAATATATAATATATATTATTATATATTCAATATATACCATTCGTATATACCATTCATATATACAATTATATACAACATCAACAATTCAGGCCATTCAGGTCATTCAGGTCAGATTAGTTTTGCCTTAATTTGGAGTCTGATGAACATTTCAAACTTACTTATCCGTTTAGAACCGTGTACCGAATGAGAGAGCGCGAGATGGACCGGGAGACAGACGGGACGCGAGAGGGCGGGGGGGGGTGGGAACGGGGCGCGAGAGGGCGGGGGGGGGGGGGGGAACGGGGCGCGAGAGGGCGGGGGGGGGGCGAGAGGGCGGGGGAATAGTGCCTGCAAATCAAAACACGTTAAGAAAGTTTTCTGGCTCTTGGAGAGAGGGAGACACGCGTGGAGAGCAGCGATCCCGACAGATCAAATACATAACGAGCGTTTATTGACAGAAGATCTTTGGAAGAGCGCGTTTTTATTCTCTTAATAACTGGACTTGCTCGCTAAGTTAATCGCGCGTGTCGGGTTGACGGTTAACGACAGAATGGCAGGATCGCCCAAACTTTCTGTAAGCGGAGGGAAAGTGAATCTTACATTCACACTCAGAGTTTGGACCCACTCCGCATAGTCGGTGGTTCATTAATCTTTTCAGTCTGGTTTTTTGGTGCGCCGATCGAAGCATGACCGATACAGGACACTGCGTCCAACACCACCACCAGCTGTTTTATTAGATCAGACTTTATTAGATCAGACTTCGTTAGATCAGACTTTGTTAAATCAGACTTTATTGAAGTATGCTGGCTACCTGCGGAAGATAACTCCATGTGTGTACTGGGCTGCACCTACCACCGCGTATTTCCGACTTATGCCAAAGTGTTGAAATCGAAGTAATGCAAAAGTTGAGTTCGTCCAACACTCACGCGGGTCAGACGGACTCGGAACTTCAGCAGCGCCTGTCGGACCACGGAGGAGCCGGCGAGACGATGCGGGAAAACGGCAAACACGTCCTGGGTCCGGCGCGACCTGTGGACGGGGTTTACTGCTCCAACAGAAAGATGCTGGTCGGACTGGACATCCTGTGCCTCTTCGTCGGTAAGAGTTCATCGTTAATCTCGTTGAACAAGGAAAACACAGTTTGCTTTAGAAAGCAACATCTCTGTTAACCTTGCACAACTGAGAAGGTGTTGTTGCCAGATTGAGCTGGTTTGTTTAGGATATAGCGTATATAATATACGTATAATGACATTGACAGTTCCTGACAAACCAGATTTGTTAGAGATGAGCCTCTTTTTTTAAATAAAAAGAGTTTTGTGGGTTACAGTGTCATACAATGCGCCTATTGGGACGCCGATAAGAGCTTTTGCAAGGGAAAATAAGTTCATAACCCCGTCACGTGACCGTGGTGCACAACTCCGGGACCGTGCTGGCGGCGAGAGTTCTCCCGGGAATTCTTGGGTGTCCATGGCAACAGCGAGTCTCAGGGGTGAAGCGGAGAGGACGGAGGGGTCGGAACACGGAGCGCCGCTTGTTTTGATGCCAGAGTTGGTATCCGACTCCCCTTTGCGCAACTTTTGCGATGTTTGTAAACCGATAAGACCCAGAAGGGGAATACGACTAGTTTGATTTCCTTTCCCACCCTTAGAACATTTTTTCCAGTTGTTAAGTAGCCCACTGGAAAACAGAAATCAAAAACTTTTGACATAAATGGGTAAATATTGTATAATAGGAAAAAAGTGGTGAACAGGCTGTTCATCACATAAATCGATATAGGTCTGATTGTTTTTTTTGTGTTTTACTGTTTGTATGGAGTCCAATCCAACCTGTCCAGGCAGACTGACAGGTCTGTGATGTCGGTTGATATTCCATAATCTTCACCACAGTGATAGACACACGATAAAAGTCTCTACACTATTCTGCCTGTAAACACAAGCACATGTGCAGATACACACACACACACACACACACACACACACACACACACACACACACACACACACACACACACACACACACACACACACAATACATGTGCGCATCTAGACAGACATATATACAAACACACACACGGAAATATATACACACAAAAAGATACACACACAGATACACACACACAAATACATTGTGAGCAATGAACATGTGACTTTGTCAGCAGTTCTGAAAGGAAGCAGCGCTGGTGATTTCTGCTGTGTGATTGGCTCTCCCAGACACTCCTGAACGGTGGACATGTTTCAGCGGTACCCGTGTGTACCGTCATCTCAGGAGCTCAGAACCCGCTCTGGGCCAAAAGACTCCGCTAATGTTAGTAACAGAGACTCTTGGTGGATATAGTTCCAGAGTAGAGGTGGAAGTATGTGTGTGTGTGTGTGTGTGTGTGTGTGTGTGTGTGTGTGTGTGTGTGTGTGTGTGTGTGTGTGTGTGTGTGTGTGTGTGTGTGTGTCTTCCTCCTTCAGTAAAGTTAGTGATGTATCATGGCCTGGTGACACAATACATCATGAACAAAGGGGTCAGGACGTGACACTGCACTAGAGCAAATGTCACACGGTACACTGGCGTGCTGGTCACACCACTGACTGACCACACCACCTCCTGGTCACCCCACCTATAGACCACTCCATCTACTCTCCACACCACCTCCTGTCTACTCTACACACTAACCATTCCACCATCTAACCATCCACTCTGGCTACTGGTCAGGTCCCAGTCCCAGTACTGGTCAGGTCCCAGTCAGCCAGGCCTGCTTCTGGAAACAGAGGCCTGCAGGCTGCAGCAGTAGGCCTTCTGGTTGTAGTTGGACAGTAACAGCACACTTTCCCTCCTCTACACCAGCATGTGCACCACACCACAGCGCCAGCCAAGATGGCCGACAGCAGCAGGTTCCTGTTCTGCTCGTCATCTTGTGCGGAGGGTCCTGAATGTCCTGAATGTCCTGAATGTCCTGAATGTCCTGAACTCCAGCCTTGGCATTCCCATCCACATATAATACGTGCCCAGGGACGGAGAGAGGAGGCTCCGTCTCGGTGTGTGTGTGTGTGTGTGTGTGTGTGTGTGTGTGTGTGTGTGTGTGTGTGTGTGTGTGTGTGTGTGTGTGTGTGTGTGTGTGTGTGTGTGAATTAGCCACAAGAGGACAACCCAAAACAATGGGCCGGATTGTTCATGGAAGTCTTCGGACATACCGAGGAGATCGTTCAGCCATTCAGGCTCCCGCTGTGTGTGTGTGTGTTCGTGTGTGTACATACATGTGTGTGTTGTGAGATGCTGAATTTTGTACCATCTGGATAAGTTGGACTCTCAGTAACACACACACACACACACACACACACACACACACACACACACACACACACACATAGATGAGGAGTGACAGTGTCTTCCTCTGCTGTCCTGACCGCTAGTCTTGTCCAGTGTCTCATGAAGTAGATCATTCTGCACGTTCTGAACCAGTTCAACAGAGTGACAGCTGAGAGACCCCCAGCAGTGTGCCTCATACCCCTACTGTTCTGTTACCCCTACTGCTTCTGTTACCCCTACTGCTTCTGTTACCCCCGCTGCTTCTGTTACCCCTACTGCTTCTGTTACCCCTACTGCTTCTGTTACCCCTGCTGCTTCTGTTACCCCTACTGCTTCTGTTACCCCTACTGCTTCTGTTACCTCTACTGCCTCTGTTACCCCTACTGCTTCTGTTACCCCTGCTGCTTCTGTTACCCCTACTGTTCTGTTACCCCTACTGCTTCTGTTACCCCTGCTGCTTCTGTTACCCCTACTGTTCTGTTACCCCTACTGTTTCTGTTACCACCGCTGCTTCTGTTACCCCTACTGTTTCTGTTACCCCTGCTGCTTCTGTTACCCCTACTGCTTCTGTTACCCCTGCTGCTTCTGTTACCCCTACTGTTCTGTTACCCCTACTGCTTCTGTTACCCCTGCTGCTTCTGTTACCCCTACTGTTCTGTTACCCCTACTGTTTCTGTTACCACCGCTGCTTCTGTTACCCCCACTGCTTCTGTTACCCCTACTGCTTCTGTTACCCCTACTGCTTCTGTTATCCCTACTGTTTCTGTTACCACCGCTGCTTCTGTTACCCCTACTGCTTCTGTTACCCCTACTGCTTCTGTTACCACCGCTGCTTCTGTTACCCCTACTGCTTCTGTTACCACCGCTGCTTCTGTTACCCCTACTGCTTCTGTTACCCCTACTGCTTCTGTTATCCCTACTGCTTCTGTTACCCCTGCTGCTTCTGTTACCCCTACTGCTTCTGTTACCACCGCTGCTTCTGTTACCCCTGCTGCTTCTGTTACCCCCCACTGCTTCTGTTACGTCCTTATGTAACGGGGACACTGTTGATGTCCTTATGTAACGGGGACACTGTTGATGTCCTTATCTGATGGGGACTCTGTTGATGTCCTTATGTAACGGGGACACTGTTGATGTCCTTATCTGATGGGGACTCTGTTGATGTCCTTATGTAACGGGGACTCTGTTGATGTCCTTACCTGATGGAGACTATGTTGATGTCCTTATGTAACGGGCACTCTGTTGATGTCCTTATGTAACGGGCACACTGTAGTGTTTGCATGCTGTAGTAGGAATGAAGTGTGAGCTCATGGTGGAGATCTGAGCCCTGTGGGACGGTTTGTCCTGGATGTGGTTGCGTCCCCCAAGGAGACAGGCAGACATCACGGGGACATCTAGGGACATCACAGGGACATCTAGGGACAATCCAGAGAGAGTGAGTCAAGGAGGAGGAGGTGGGGGATGAGACTGAAGACAAGTAAAGGAAAGAGGGAGCAGGAGAAGAGGAGAGGGCTATGGAAGGAGGGAGAGAGAGAGAGAGAGAGAGAGAGAGAGAGAGAGAGAGAGAGAGAGGGAGGGAGAGAGAGAGAGAGAGAGAGAGAGAGAGAGGGTTGAAAGGCGTGTCTGGGCTCTTCCTCTTATCTCAGTTCCCTGGTCTGTCTGTCTTTCTTCTTCTTTGTAGCGTGGAATGCTGTAGCAGACAGAGGGTGTCCCCACACAGGGCCCCGAGGTGTGTGTTGTGTGCTAGTGCGCGAGTGTGTGGGTGTGTGTGTGTGTGTCTGTGTGTGTGTGTGTGCGCGTGTCCTTTGCTCGTTCTCTTTCTCGTGTGCTCTCGTGCGCCCGTGTGTTGGTCTGCGTTCATTCAGTGAGAGTGTGGCGGGTCCGGACAGGCAGCGGTGAGGGAGGCAGGATCGCGTCTCGGCACGCCAGGTCCGACGACTCCTCCCGGCCCGCCAGGGAGCATGTGCGCGCCAGGCCCCGCCCACCCCGCCCGCCAGGCCCCGCCCACCCCGGCACTCAGCTGTACTAATGCTAAGCAGCGTTGTGCTGTGACCTGCGATGAGGTGTAACTGCCTTATGTCCTGGCCTGGCTGTGGTCTGCTAGGTGTTAGCTAGCGCTTTGTGGTCCAGGTTTGGTCAGTTCGTTGTGCACTCGTGTTGTGAGGTGCTGACTCATTTTCTGTGCTGGGTATTCTCTACCATCATAACAGCTCTGAGTGCAGACACACACGCGCACACACACACACACGCACACACACACACACACACACACACACACACACACACACACACACACACACACACACACACACACACACACACACACACACACACACACACACAGAAGGCCTTCATCCCAGTCTAGATCTTGCTGTAAGCTGTTGATGCCTGCTGGTGCATGCTAGTCAAAATGGGTCTGAATGAAGATCCTGCTCCAGGCAAGTGTGTGTGTGTGTGTGTGTGTGTGTGTGTGTGTGTGTGTGTGTGTGTGTGTGTGTGTGTGTGTTAGCTGGATGAGTGTGCTGGATGCATGCCGCATGTTATCTATCTCAGGGGTCGAAGGTCACAGTTCATGACCCAGGGGTGGGGTTTTTGTCAGGGTGCACTGAGGTGAGATGAGTATCTTTCTTCAGCAGCCCCAACTAATTGGAGGATTAGCCCAATCACGGAGGAGGTGCTAAAGAGCACCCTCAACACCTGCCTCACCTCACACACCTCAACACCTGCCTCACCTCACGCACCTCAACACCTGCCTCACCTCACACACCTCAACACCTCACCTCACACACCTCAACACCTCACCTCACACACCTCAACACCTGCCTCACCTCACACACCTCAACACCTGCCTCACCTCACACACCTCAACACCTCACCTCACACACACCTCAACACCTGCCTCACCTCACACACCTCAACACCTGCCTCACCTCACGCACCTCAACACCTGCCTCACCTCACACACCTCAACACCTGCCTCACCTCACACACCTCAACACCTCACCTCACACACCTCAATACCTGCCTCACCTCACGCACCTCAAAACCTCACCTCACACACCTCAACACCTGCCTCACCTCACACACCTCAACACCTCACCTCACACACCTCAACACCTGCCTCACCTCACGCACCTCAACACCTGCCTCACCTCACACACCTCAACACCTGCCTCACCTCACGCACCTCAACACCTGCCTCACCTCACACACCTCAACACCTCACCTCACACCTCAACACCTCACCTCACACACCTCAACACCTGCTCACCTCACACACCTCAACACCTGCCTCACCTCACACACCTCAACACCTGCTCACCTCACACACCTCAACACCTGCCTCACCTCACACACCTCAACACCTCACCTCACACACCTCAACACCTGCCTCACCTCACACACCTCAACACCTCACCTCACACACCTCAACACCTGCCTCACCTCACACACCTCAACACCTGCCTCACCTCACACACCTCAACACCTCACCTCACACACCTCAACACCTGCCTCACCTCACACACCTCAACACCTGCCTCACCTCACACACACCTCAACACCTGCCTCACCTCACACACCTCAACGCCTCACCTCACACACCTCAACACCTGCCTCACCTCACACAGGATCAACACTGACGACCGCACAAGAGTCCTGCTGGAGATACTGTCCCGCTGGAGTCCCGTTCAAGATATGTGTCCCGCTTGAGATAATGTGTCTCGCTCGATGAATCTGTCCCACTCGATATGTGTCCTGCTCGAGATATGTTGTCCTGCTCGAGATATGTGTCCTGCTCGAGATACTGTCCCGCTCAAGATATGTGTCCCGCTCAATATATCTGTCCCACTCGATTATCTGTCCTGCTGTTTTCCGGGGCATGTGGGTTTGTTTGCATGTTTACAGTGTTGGCAAAGTCCTCTAGTTTCCACAAAGGCTGAGGAGTGTGCCAAGAACTGTTTCCTCCCGTGTTGGGGTGTCTCCCTCTGCTACTCCTGCACTCTGCCTTCCTCACACTGTTCTTCACTTCCACACGGAACCCCCCCGACCCCCCCGACCCCCCCGCTGCACCGTCTCGGAGGATTTAGAAAGCTGTTCCGCTACCTCGCCTGCTGGGTGGCCCCTCAGAGTCACCCCACACACACACACACACACACACACACACACACACACACACACACACACACACACACACACACACACACACACAGGCAAATGTGTTTACGGGCGGCGCCGGTCTGGGGCTGTGAAAAGTACATTGGCACATGTGCATGTGTGCGTTTGCTTGTGCATGTGTGTGTGTGTGTGTGTGTGTGTGTGTGTGTGTGTATCGCAGCGGAGCCTGTCTGGACTGGTGGTTAGGGGGCAGGCCCCCCCTCTGTAGCTACCATACACTTCCTCACTCGTTCCTTATTGCCCCACCGCTGACAGGGCGAGGGGCTGTTTGTGATGGCAGGTGCAAAACGTAAAGAGAAAGACCTGTCCAAAACATAAAGAGAAAGAACTGTCCAAAATGTAAAGAAAGACCTGTCCAAAACGTAAAGCGAAAGAACTGTCCAAAACGTAGAGAAAGACCTGTCCAAAACATAAAGAGAAAGACCTGTCCAAAATGTAAAGAGAAAGACCTGTCCAAAACGTAAAGAAAGACCTGTCCAAAACGTAAAGAGAAAGACCTGTCCAAAACGTAAAGAAAGACCTGTCCAAAACGTAAACAAAAAAACCTGTCCAAAACTTAAAGAGAAAGACCTGTCCTTCCATCCCATGCTTGACCAACAGTGCTGGCGTCTTCCCAGCAGTGACTGAGAGTGTGTGCGTGTGTGGACGTGTGTGTGCGTGTGTGTGTGCACGTCTAGCTCCGGGAACCCCATCAAGATGCCAACAGAGATGAGAGAGAGATGAGATGATCTTCTGGTCTTTCTCTCTCTCTCTCTTTCTCTCTCTCTCTCCCTTTTTGTTCTTGGTGTGATCTTGTTTTGTGTGTGTGAGCTGATCAGGACAGACTAAACAGAACACCCAGCAGCAGAAGACCCCGTGCACCGCTGCACAGATATCACAACCAACACCACCACCTCCACCCGCACCACCCCTCCCCACCCCCACCTTTAATTAGCAGCCTTGTGAGGGGTGCAACTCTGATCCGGAACACCGCCACACGGTCTAACGACGCCACGCCTCGTCTAGTCTTACATCTCATCTCTGTGTGTGTGTGTGTGTGTGTGTATGAGAGAATTCTTGCTCATGCACACCTGGGCACTTTTGCACAAAGCCCATGTCTGTGTGTGTTGGACAGAGGTGCTGTAATCATTCACAGAGCCGGTCCACTCACGCCGGGGCTGTCCCAGCAGGTCTGACAGGGACACCGCGCTCATGCTTACACCAGTTTATTATAGTTCCTCATAGATAACAGTTTATTCAAAGGGAACTAAATGTCAAATGAAAGTCAGGGAAGAGACATTAGAACGAGAGAGAGAGAGAGAGAGAGAGAGAGAGAGAGAGAGAGAGAGAGAGAGAGAGACCGGCCGCCATGTCTGGTGGTGTGAGAAACACTTGCGTGTGAGAACGGAGTACAGTGTGGTGGTCTCTTCACACACCTCAAAACCACATAAAACACACACAACAGATCAGTCTCTTTTATAAGATCTAGATGCTAGGTCATTGGGTGTGTGTGTGTGTGTGTGTGTGTGTGTGTGTGTGTGTGTGTGTGTGTGTGTGTGTGTGTGTGTGTGTACAAGTTTTCCATCATTCAGCACTGCGTGTGTGTGTGTGTGTGTGTGTGTGTGTGTGTGTGTGTGTGTGTGTGTGTGTGTGTGTGAGAGAGAGTGTGCGTGTTGAAGGATGGTGTTGATGAGTGGTTATCTATGTGTATGAGGCCTTGTTAACACTATGGGTCTCAGCAGAGCCCAAATGTGCGACTCTCACATTCCACAACTCCCACTTATCATACTGCTCATTCTCTTTCTCTTTTTCCTCATCCCTCCCTCTCTCTCTCCCTCCCTCCCTGTCCCATCCCTAATTCCCAGTTGACAGGAAGTATGCCAAACTGCCCCTCTCTCCCTGTCTCTCTCCCTGTCTCCCTCCCCTGTCTCTCTCCCTGTCTCTCTCCCTGTCTCCCTCCCCTGTCTCTCTCCCTGTCTCTCTCCCTGTCTCCCTCCCCTGTCTCTCTCTCTGTCTCCCCTCCCTGTCTCTCTCCCTGTCTCCCTCCCTGTCTCTCTCCCTGTCTCTCTCTTCCTCTTATTTCATTGTTCATGATTCATGATGACCTCATTTAGGGCCGTGGTGTAAATTAGAAACAGACCGTTCAAACAGAGACATGTACACACCCCCCCACCCTAGTTGAACTTAGACCAACACCTAGCAAATGTTCAACCCAGCAGGTTCCTGGAGCTCTCCTCTCCTCTCTCTCCTCCTCTCTCTCCTCTCTCCTCTCTCCTCTCCTCCCCTCTCCTCTCCCCTCTCCTCTCCTCTCCTCCTCTCTCTCCTCTCTCCTCTCTCCTCTCCTCCCTCTCCTCTCCTCTCCTCTCCTCTCTACTCCTCTCCTCCCCTCTCCTCTCCTCCCCTCTCTACTCCTCTCCTCCCCTCTCCTCTCCTCCCCTCTCCTCTCCTCTCCTCTCCTCTTCTCTCCTCCTCTCCTCTCCTCTCCTCTCCTCCTCTCCTCTCCTCTTCTCTCCTCCTCTCCTCTCCTCTCCTCTCCTCAGAGTGCTACAGCTCTTGTTCTCAGCTCTGTGACACATTGCTCCTGGTTTTGAGATCTTGTTGTGATGTGCGGTGCAGGGAGGGAGAGACAGAGGGAGACACAGAG